>NC_092402.1:2438006-2738006 GCF_030028105.1 Mobula birostris | reverse complement strand
TCTCCAAACAGCTGCGGGGATATGGACTACAAATTACAACTGGAAATAGAAAAGGCTTGTCAGAAGGGCAGTGTTATGATAATTGTGGGGGATTTTAACATGCGAGTAGATTGGAAAAATCAGGTCAGCACTGGATCTCAAGAGAGAGAATTTGTAGAATGTCTGTGAAATGGCTTTTTAGAACAGCTTGTTGTTGATCCCACTAGGGGATCGGCTGTACTGGATTGGAAATTGTGTAATGAACTGGAGTTGATTGGAGAGATTGAGATGAAGGAACCCTTAGGAGACCGTGATCATAACATGATTGAGTTCACTGTGAAATTTGAAAAAGAGAAGCCGAAATCTGATGTGTCGGTATTTCAGTGGAGTAAAGGAAACTACAGTGGCATGAGAGAGGAACTGGCCAAAGTTGACTGGAAAGAGACACTGGCGGGAAAGACGGCAGAGCAGCAGTGGCTGGAGTTTATGCGAGAAATGAGGAATGTGCAAGACAGGTATATTCCAAAAAAGAAGAAATTTTCGAGTGGGAAAAGGATGCAACCGTGGTTGACAAGAGAAGTCAAAGCCAAAGTTAAAGCAAAGGAGAGGGCATACAAGAAAGCAAAAATTAGTGGGAAGACAGATGATTGGGAAGTTTTTAAAACCTTAAAAAAAGAAACCAAGAAGGTCATTAAGAGAGAAAAGATTAACTATGAAAGGAAACTAGCAAATAATATCAAAGAGGATACTAAAAGCTTTCTCAAGTATATAAAGAGTAAGGTGAGAGTAGATATAGGACCGATAGAAAATGATACTGGAGAAATTGTAATGGGAGATGAGGAGATGGCAGAGGAACTGAACAAGTATTTTCACTGAGGAAGACAGCAGGATACCGGACACTCAAGGGTGGCAGGGAAGAGAAGTGTGCGCAGTCACTATTATGACAGAGAAAGTACTCAGGAAGCTGAATAGGCTAAAGATCGATAAATCTCCTGGACCAGATGGAATGCACCCTCGTTTTCTGAAGGAAGTAGCTGTGGAGATTGCGGAGGCATTAGCGATGATTTTTCAAAAGTCGATAGATTCTGGCATGGTTCCGGAAGACTGGAAGATTGCAAATGTCACTCCGCTATTTAAGAAGGGGGCAAGGAAGCAAAAAGGAAATTATAGACCTGTTAGCTTGATGTCGGTGGTTGGGAAGTTGTTGGAGTCGATTGTCAAGGATGAGGTTACAGAGTACCTGGAGGCATATGACAAGATAGGCAGAACTCAGCATGGATTCCTTAAAGGAAAATCCTGCCTGACAAACCTATTACAATTTTTTGAGGAAATTACAAGTAGGCTAGGCAAGGGAGATGCAGTGGATGTTGTATATTTGGATTTTCAGAAGGCCTTTGACAAGGTGCCATACATGAGGCTACTTAACAAGATAAGAGCCCATGGAATTACGGGAAAGTTACATACGTGGATAGAGCGTTGGCTGATTGGCAGGAAACAGAGAGTGGGAATAAAGGGATCCTATTCTGGTTGGCTGCCGGTTACCAGTGGTGTTCCACAGGGATCAGTGTTGGGGCTGCTTCTTTTTACATTGTACGTCAACGATTTGGATTATGGAATAGATGGCTTTGTGGCTAAGTTTGCTGACGATATGAAGATAGGTGGAGGGGCTGGTAGTGCTGTGGAAACAGAGAGTCTGCAGAGAGACTTGGATAGATTGGAAGAATGGGCAGAGAAGTGGCAAATGAAGTACAATGTTGGAAAGTGTATGGTTATGCACTTTGGCAGAAAAAATAAACGGGCAGACTATTATTTAAATGGGGAAAGAGTTCAAAGTTCCGAGATGCAATGGGACTTGGGAGTCTTCGTACAGGAATCCTTTAAAGTTAACCTCCAGGTTGAGTCAGTAGTGAAGAAGGCGAATGCAATGTTGGCATTCATTTCTAGAGGAATAGAGTATAGGAGCAGAGATGTGATGTTGAGGCTCTATAAGGCGCTGGTGAGACCTCACTTGGAGTACTGTGGGCAGTTTTGGTCTCCTTATTTAAGAAGGGATGTCCTGACGTTGGAGAGGGTGCAGAGAAGAGTCACTAGAATGATTCCGGGAATGAGAGGGTTAACATATGAGGAACATTTGTCCACTCTTGGACTGTATTCCTTGGAGTTTAGAAGAATGAGGGGAGACCTCATAGAAACATTTCGAATGTTAAAAGGCATGGACAGAGTGGATGTGGCGAAGTTGTTTCCCATGATAGGGGAGTCTAGTACAAGAGAGCATGACTTCAGGATTGAAGGGCGCCCTTTCAGAACAGAGATGTGAAGAAATTTTTTTAGTCAGAGGGTGGTGAATCTATGGAATTTGTTGCCATGGGGAGCAGTGGAGGCCAAGTCATTGAGTGTGTTTAAGGCAGAGATTGATAGGTATCTGAGTAGCCAGGGCATCAAAGGTTATGGTGAGAAGGCGGGGCAGTGGGACTAAATAGGATAAAATGGATCAGCTCATGATAAAATGGTGGAGCAGACTCGATGGGCCAAATGGCCTACTTCTGCTCCTTTGTCTTATGGTCTATGGTCTAAGTTGGGTCTTTATTCTTTGGAGCGTAGAAGGTCGAGGGGGGACTTAATAGAGGTATTTAAAATTATGACAGGGCTTGATAGAGTTGATGTGGATAGGTCTTTCCATTGAGAGTGGGGGAGATTCAAACAAGAGGACATGAGTTGAGAGTTAAAGGGCAAAAGTTTAGGGGTAACATGAGGGGGAATTTCTTTACTCAGAGAGTGGTGGCTGTGTGGAACGAGCTTCCAGCAGAAGTGGTTGAGGCAGGTTCTATGTTGTCGTTTGAAGTTAAATTGGATAGATATATGGACAGGAAAGGAATGGAGGGTTATGGGCTGAGTGCAGGTCGGTGGGACTAGGTGAGAATAAGAGTTCAGCACGGACTAGAAGGGCCGAGATGGCCTGTTTCCGTGCTGTGATTGTTATATGGTCATATGGTCCTGAAAGCTGAAGGATTTCGATTTTTGAGAATAACTGATGCCAAGGTTAAGGAAGGCATTTTTGTTGGTCCGCAAATCAAACAGGTCATCGATGACATGCAATTCGAAGAATATCTTGTGGGACCGGAGAAAATCACATGGAAGGCAGTCAAAGATGTTGTTATAAATTTTTCTTGGCAACTCCAGAGCACCAAACTAAAGGCAGCTGGTGGACAACAGGCTTCAAACATACAAAACCCATAAAGTTCAACACGTCACTAAAAGTTCATTTTCTGCATTCCCCTTTAGACTTGTTCCTTGCAAATTATGACACTGTCAGTGACGAGAATGGTGAAAGGTTTCACCAGGACATTGGGGTCATAGAGAAGCTGTATCAGGGCAGCTGGAATCCATCAATGCTGGCTGATTATTGTTGGACAGTTAAACAAGAAGCCTAAGACACTGAGTACAAACAAAAATCATCAACAAAATATTTTTAGCTTAGTTAAACTATTGCAAAGCATCTGCACTGTTATGCAATTAAATGCATTAAAAGTTCATTTCTTGCTTCTCCAAACTCCTACTTCACACAAGTAGTCTGAAATTTTATTTGTGTTCAGCTCCAAGCAGTCTATCGCAAGCACAAAGCATTTCTGAGGGAGCAACACCTTTGAAAATATTTGCTGTCCAGTGTTACCGTACATGGTTAGTGTTCACCTTGGGTTACTTTCTCCAGCAGGTGTTTACTTCCGGATAGGTTTCTTGGTTAATGTCGGCACTGGTTGCATTACCCGGTTAACTCTGTCCACTTATGTTATCCGGTTAGCGTTGTCATCTGGCTACTTTACCTGGTTAGCCTTGTCATCTGGCTACTTTACCTGGTTAGCCTTGTCAGCTGGCTACTTTACCCGGTTAACATTGTCACCTGGCTACTTTACTTGGTTAACGTTGTCACCTGGTTATTTTACCCGGTTAGCGTTGTCAACTGCTATTTTACCAGTTAGGGTTGTCACCTGACTACTTTACCCGGTTAGTGTATTGTCACCTGGCTCCTTTACCCGGTTAGCCTTGTCAGCTGGCTATTTTACCTGTTTGGTTATTTTTCCTGGTTAGCATTTGTCACCTGGTTATTTTACCCGGTTAGCATTGTCACCTGGCTACTTTACCTGGTTAGCATTGTCATCTTGCTACTTTACCCGGTTAGTGTTTTATCACCTGGCTCCTTCACCTGGTTAGCCTTGTCACCTGGCTACTTTACTTGGTTAATGTTGTCACCTGGTTATTTTACCCGGTTAGCGTTGTCAACTGCTATTTTACCCGGTTAGCGTTGTCACCTGGCTCCTTTACCCGGTTAGCCTTGTCAGCTGGCTACTTTACCTGTTTGGTTATTTTTCCTGGTTAGCATTTGTCACCTGGTTATCTTACCCGGTTAGTGTTGTCACCTGCTATTTTACCCAGTTAGGGTTGTCATCTTGCTACTTTACCTCGTTAGTGTATTTGTCACCTGGCTCCTTTACCAGGTTAGCCTTGTCATCTGGCTACTTTACCCTGTTAGCATTGTCACCTGCCGACTTTACCTGGTTACTGTTTGTCACCTGGTTATTTTTCCAAGTTAGCATTGTTCTCTGGTTACTTTACCTGATTAGTGTTGTCTTCTGGTTTCTTTACCCAGTTAGGGATGTCATCTGGTTACACTACCCGGTTACGGCTGTCCTGTGGCTTCTTTACCCAGTTAGCATAGGCTTCTAGTTACGTTTACGGGTTATTGTTGTCCTCTGGTTACATTTCCTGGTTAGTGTTGCCTTCTGGTTGCATTACCCAGTTAGAGTTGGCCTCCCGTCACGCTGTCTTGCAGTTACTGTTTCTGTTCCCACACAGATAACATGTTCTCCTCGTTGAATTTAGGAGAGTTGTTCATGGCCATGAGTTTGTGTGATCTGAGGATTCCAGCCTCCCAGTGAATCGCATTAGTTAAGACCAGGTCTAAAATAACCCATTCTGTCCTTGGTGCTCTCGGACAGCATCTCCAGTGCACTGTGTTTATGCATTGTCCACACCATCACTACTCACTTGGATTTTCCAGTCTCCCCGATTAGCTGATTGCACACACCCTAATTCCCTGATTTGTGCCAAATCCCACCTTACCATGGAGGGGGAGAGCAGACAGCTCCTTGTTGCCCTTGCTCCTGCCCCTTATTGTTAAACTCGGCCTTGGTGAAGAAATGGAGGTGATGTGTTACCAGGAATGCTGTTTGTACCTGTGAAGACAGGCACCAGTTGTCAACTTGGCACTGTCACCCACACTGGAGTCATACACAAATCGGTGGTGAGCACAACATTTCTGTCCCTTCCACTTCCTTCACAGGCCCCAGTGTGATGGCATCCGCAGGGCTCAGAAATAAATTCTGCAGTTCATTGGTGATGTAGTTCAGAGTTTTCAACCTTGATTACCAGCCATGATCGAATGCTGCTCGTGTGTTAACCCTTTCGTTCCCGGGATTGTTCTCGTGAACCTCCTCTGGAGCTGCTCTTCAATGACAGCACATCTTTTCTCAGATAATGCTTTTCTTAAACGAAGGGAGAAGTGGAGGAATTTAAACACCACATTCCTACAAACCCTTCCAACGAGAAGGACGTTTGTGGATACCATTGCCATGCAACTCCATGCGGGCCTGGCCGGCTGTACGTTCTGCTGACGTGAATTCCCAGATTGAAAAGTTTCTCACATGAGGAGCATTTGATGGCTCTGGGCCTGTCCTCAGTGGAATTTAGAACAATGACAGGGGACTCTCGTTGAAACCTATCGAATGTTGAAAGGCCAGGATAGAGTGGGTGTGGAGAGGATGTTTCCTATAGTGGGGGGAGTCTAGGACCAGAGGACACAGATAGAGTGGATGTGGAGAGGATGTTTCCTATAGTGGGGGAGTCAAGGACCAGAGGACACAGATAGAGTGGATGTGGAGAGGATGTTTCCTATAGTGGGGGAGTCTAGGACCAGAGGGCACAGATAGAGTGGATGTGGAGAGGATGTTTCCTATAGTGGGGGAGTCTAGGACCAGAGGACACAGATAGAGTGGATGTGGAGAGGATGTTTCCTATAGACAATAGGTGCAGGAGTAGGCCATTCGGCCCTTCAAGCCAGCACCGCCATTCACTGTGATCATGGCTGATCATCCACTATCAGTACCCAGTTCCTACCTTCTCCCCATATCCCTTCACTCCGCTATCTTTAAGAGCTCTATCTAACTCTTTCTTGAAAGAATCCAGAGAATTGGCCTCCACAGCCTTCTGGGGCAGAGCATTCCACAGAACCACAACCCTCTGTGTGAAAAAGTTTTTCCTCAACTCCGTTCTAAATAGTCTACCCCTTATTCTTAAACTGTGGCCTCTGGTTCTGGACTCCCCCAACATCAGGAACGTGTTTCCTGCCTCTAGCGTGTCCAATCCCTTAATAATCTTATATGTTTCAATCAGATCCCCTCTCATCCTTCTAAATTCCAGTGTATACAAGCCCAGTCGCTCCAATCTTTCAACATATGACAGTCCCGCCATCCCGGGAATTAACCCAGTGAACCTACGCTGCACTCCTTCCAGAGCAAGAATGTCCTTCCTCAAATTTGGAGACCAAAACTGCACACAATACTCCAGGTGTGGTCTCACCAGGGCCTTGTACAACTGCAGAAGGACCTCTTTGCTCCTATACTCAACTCCCCTTGTTATGAAGGCCAACATGCCATTAGTTTTCTTCAATGCCTGCTGCATCTGTATGCTTACTTTCAGTGACTGATGAACAAGGACACCTAGATCTCGTTGTACTTCCCCTTTTCCTAACTTGACACCATTCAGATAGTAATCTGCCTTCCTGTTCTTGCCACCAAAGTGGATAACCTCACATTTATCCACATTAAACTGCATCTGTCCACTCACCCAACCTGTCCAAGTCACCCTGCATTCTCATAACATCCTCCTCACATTTCACACTGCCACCCAGCTTTGTGTCATCTGTAAATTTGCTAATGTTACTTTTAATCCCTTCATCTAAATCATTAATGTATATTGTAAATAGCTGCGGTCCCAGCACCGAGCCTTGCGGTACCCCACTGGTCACTGCCTGCCATTCTGAAAGGGACCCATTAATCCCTACTCTTTGTTTCCTGTCTGCCAACCAATTTTCTATCCATTTCAGTACCCTACCCCCAAAACCATGTGCCCTAATTTTGCCCACTAACCTCCTATGTGGGTCCTTATCAAAGGCTTTCTGAAAGTCCAGGTACACTATATCTACTGGCTCTCCCTTGTCCATTTTCATAGTTACATCCTCAAAAAATTCCAGAAGATTAGTCAAGCATGATTTCCCCTTCGTAAATCCATGCTGACTCAGACCTATCCTGCCACTGCTATCCAAATATGCCGCTATTTCATCTTTTATAATTGACTCCAGTATCTTCCCCACCACCGACGTCAGACTAACTGGTCTATAATTGCCTGTTTTCTCTCTCCCTCCTTTCTTAAAAAGTGGGATAACATTAGCTACCCACCAATCCACAGGAACTGATCCTGAATGTATAGAACATTGGGAAATGATTACCAATGCATCCACGATTTCTAGAGCCACCTCCTTAAGTACCCTGGGGTGCAGACCATCAGGCCCTGGGGATTTATCAGCCTTCAGTCCCATCAGTTTACCCAACATTATTTTCTGCCTGATGCAAATTTCCTTCAGTTCCTCTGTTACCCTCGGTCCTCTGGCCACTATTACATCTGGGAGATTGTTTGTGTCTTCCCTAGTGAAAACACAAATCCAAAGTACCTGTTCAACTCGTCTGCCATTTCCTTGTTCCCCATAATAATTTCACCCGTTTCTGTCTTCAAGGGCCAAACTTTGGTCTTAACTAATTTTTTTCCTCTTTACATTCTTAAAGAAGCTTTAACTATCCTCCTTTATATTCTTGGCTAGTTTACCTTCGGACCTCACTTTTTCTCCACGTATTGCCTTTTCAGTTATCTTCTATTGCTCCTTAAAAGTCTCCCAATCCTCTGGCTTCCTGCTCATCCTTGCTATGTTATACTTCCTCTCTTTTATCTTTATACTGTCCTTGACTTCCCTTGTCATCCACGGTCGCCCTTTAGTTCCCTTACTGGGGAGTCTAGGACCAGAGGACACAGATAGAGTGGGTGTTGAGAGGATGTTTCCTATAGTGGGGGAGTCTCAGACCAGAGGACACAGATAGAGTGGATGGGGAGAGGATGTTTCCTATAGTGGGGGGAGTCTAGGACCAGAGGACACAGATAGAGTGGATGTGGAGAGGATGTTTCCTATAGTGGGGGAGTCTAGGACCAGAAGACACAGATAGAGTGGGTGTGGAGAGGATGTTTCCTATAGTGGGGGGAGTCTGGGACCAGAGGACACAGATAGAGTGGGTGTGAAGAGGATGTTTGCTATAGTGATGAAGTCTGGGACCAGAGGACACAGATAGAGTGGATGTGGAGAGGATGTTTCCTATAGTGGGGGAGTCTAGGACCAGAGGACACAGATTAGAGTGGATGTGGAGAGGATGTTTCCTATAGTGGGGGAGTCTAGGACCGGAGGACACAGGTACAGTGGATGTGGAGAGGATGTTTCCTATAGTGGGGGGAGTCTAGGATCAGAGGGCACAGATAGAGTGGATGTGGAGAGGATGTTTCCTATAGTGGGGGAGTCCAGGACCAGAGGACACAGGTACAGTGGATGTGGAGAGGATGTTTCCTATAGTGGGGTGAGTCTAGGACCAGAGGACACAGACAGAGTGGATGTGGAGAGGATGTTTCCTATAGTGGGGGAGTCTAGGACCAGAGGACACAGATAGAGTGGATGTGGAGAGGATGTTTCCTATAGTGGGGGAGTCTAGGACCAGAGGACACAGATAGAGTGGATGTGGAGAGGACGTTTCCTATAGTGGGGGAGTCTAGGACCAGAGGACACAGATAGAGTGGATGTGGAGAGGATGTTTCCTATAGTGGGGGAGTCTAGGACCAGAGGACACAGATAGAGTGGATGTGGAGAGGATGTTTCCTGTAATGGGGGAATCTAGGACCAGAGGACACAGATAGAGTGGATGTGGAGAGGATGTATCTGGAATTCAATACTGTGGCCGAGTCATTGGATATATTTAAAGCGGAGGTTGATGGATTGATGATTAGTCAGGGTGTTAAATGTTACGGGGAGAAGGCAGGATAGATCAGCCATGATGGAATGGCGGATCAGATACAAGATGGATAGATATAGTTGATTAATCCCGAGGGAAATTTGGTTTCGTTACAGCCGCACCAACCAAGAATAGAGCGTAAATATAGCAATACAAAAACCATAAACAATCAAACAACAAAATGCAAACTATAGTGTGAAGGGCTGAATGACCTAATTCTGCTCTTGTGTGCTCTGTCCTTTGAAGTATTGTTTTCCAGTTGGTCTGCAGATCTGGGTTAGTTCATTGTAATATACACCACAGGGTGCATTCAAATTCCTCGCTGCACACGCTCTGAATAAGCACCACAGTAGCTACAGTGCTCGCCCAAAGCGACCGAAGTGTGACAGTATGACCCGAGGTACCGCAGTGAGAACGGGGCCTCCTTTCCTCGGGCCGCCTCTTCAGGATTGCGTAAATGCAGGCAGCCCGCCCTCTCCGCTGCTCGGCGTGCGCGGAAACACAGCCCCCTTGGCTTTCCCCGCACCGCAGCGCGCCGTTGCGAGCGGAGCAGCGGGGCACTAGGACCGCGTGGCAGCTCCGCTCCTCCTCCCCAGCCGGCCAGCCGGGGCTCGTCAGCTGAGGACCGGGCCTTGCGGCTGCCGCAGTGGTCATCCCGCCGCCCGCCACCGTGCATCAGCCGCCGCGGTTTGCTCCAGCACCGGCGGGGTGAGTGGGGGGTCCGGGCTGGGCTGGGGGCCGGCGCCTCTCCACTCTGCGAGCAAGAGGCAGGGATGGAGGAGAGCGGGGACAGGAATGGAGAGAATGTACAGTCATGGACACATTGTTCTCCCCTGATTAGAGTAGGGGCTGCGGAGAGGCAGAGTTTGACACGCACACACGTATGTACACGTCGGGATGCTTCGCCTGACTGTGTGGTGAGATTTGCACCGTGCCAGGCCTGCAGCAGGAGCGCTCTCTCTCTCTCGGAGGGGAACAGGCTGGGCTGCAGGTTATTGTGATGCAGGCGAGCACAAAGGAGCCTTGCGTCCCCGGGGCTGCGGTGCTGCCTGCGCCCAGTCTGGCCAGGTAGGAGGGGGGCGGCGCCTGGCCAAACCCTGTGTCAGTGTACCCGTATTGCACTGTGTGTGTCTGAATTCATGTGAGTGCGGGTCTGCGTGTGTATGTATGCGAATTCATGTCACCGTGCGCGGGCATTCACGCCAGTGTGTGTCTGTGTGTGAGCGTGCATTCACGGGAGTGTGGGTCTGTGTGTGAGCGTGCATTCACGGGAGTGTGGGTCTGTGTGTGAGCGTGCATTCACGGGAGTGTGGGTCTGTGTGTGCGCGGGCATTCACGCCAGTGTGTGTCTGTGTGTGAGCGTGCATTCACGAGAGTGTGGGTCTGTGTGTGAGCGTGCATTCACGGGAGTGTGGGTCTGTGTGTGAGCGGGCATTCACGCCAGTGTGTGTCTGTGTGTGAGCGTGCATTCACGGGAGTGTGGGTCTGTGTGTGCGCGGGCATTCACGCCAGTGTGTGTCTGTGTGTGAGCGGACATTCACGCCAGTGTGTGTCTGTGTCTGCGCGGGCATTCACGGGAGTGTGTGTCTGTGTGCTCGTGCATTCACGGCAGTGTGTGTCTGTGTGCGCGGGCATTCACGCGAGTGTGTGACTGTGTCTGCGCGGGCATTCACGCGAGTGTGTGTGTCTGCGCGGGCATTCACGCGAGTGTGAATCTGTGTGCTCGTGCATTCAGACGAGTGGGTCTGAGTGTGTGCGCGGGCATTCACGTGAGTGCGTGTCTGTGTTGGCGAGTATTCACGTGATTGGGTCCGAGTGTGTCTGGGTGCACAAGCGTTCACGCCAGTGCATGTTTGAGTGCATGCGTGCATTCACGTGAGTGGGTCTGTGTGTGCGCAGGCAATCATGCGATTGCATATCTGCGTGTGCACGGGCATTCACGTGAGTGCGTGTCTGAGTGTGAGCAGGTATTCATGAGAGTTCGTGTCTGTGTGAGTAGGCATTCCCACGAGTGGGTCTGAGTATGTGCACGGGCCTTCATGCAGGTGCATGTCTGAGTCTGTGTGCCTATTTACACGAGTGCGTGTCTATCTGCGTGCGTGTTTGTGCTTCGTGTTCCAACTTAGAGGTGGCAGAAAGGAGGGAGTTGCAAATTTCCTTTTCTGTTCTGAAGTCACTGACCAGCAGTGAACCTCACGGAGTGGTGCTGATACTGTAGTTTGTGACAGATATGAATGCAGAAGGACGGACGATTAGTCAGTTTGGTTTCTGAACTGAGACCGGGTTAATTTCAAATGACCCGAACTGTGTCCCCTGTCTATCACAGTTTCAGGGTGCCAGGGCTTAGCAGACCAGGTGACGGGCTTGCCATCGTGTCCAAAACGTATTTTAGGCACAATCTACTGCCTGTCAACAATTTTACAAATTCTGAGTTATCTTTAAAATCGCATCCTCTGTGTTACCATTCTTTGGCCTCCTAAATCCAATGCCTACCTTCGGTAGCAATTCTCAGAATTCTGATCCTCTGTTATATTGAACTACAACAGGACTGTCATGTCTGCAGGTTTCAGTGATCTCTCAAATGTGAAGTCTATGGCAGCTGAATTCATGAGCTTGCTAGACCGACTAGATCTGGCCCAGCATGTCATTCAGTTCACCCGTCCACTCGGAAATGCACTTCACTTAGTAACGACAAAAGGGTTAAGTATTATTAATGCATGCTGCCTGATACTGCTATCCCTGATTATTTTGTGTACTTTATGGTGCCCATCCCCCACATGAGCCATCAGTTGTCAGCCCCCAACCAACACATATTCCACTCTCCCCTCCTACCCCTCCTCACAGTCCCCCACCCTGCTCTCATGTTCCCCACACGAAACCACCACGGTGAGGCTTCACGGCTGAACAGGTGAGAAGACAGCTGAAACGTCTCAACCCAAGCAAGGCTGCTGGACCGGATGGTGTCAGTACCAGGGTGCTCAAAGCCTGTGCCCCTCAGCTATGTGGAGTACTTCGCCATGTATTCAACCTGAGCGTGAGGCTCCGGAGGGTTCCTGTGCTGTGGAAGACATCCTGCCTCGTCCCTGTGTCGAAGACGCCGCGCTCCAGCAGCCTCAATGACTACAGACCGGTGGCATTGACCTCCCACATCATGAAGACCCTGGAAAGACTTGTTCTGGAGCTGCTCCAGCCTACGGTCAGGCCACACTTAGATCCCCTCCAGTTCACCTACCAGCCCCGACTAGGAATTGAGGATGCCACCGTCTACCTGCTGAACCGTGTCTACGCCCACCTGGACAAGCCAGCGAGCACTGTGAGGGTCATGTTTTTTGACTTCTCCAGTGCGTTCAACACCATCCGCCCTGCTCTGCTGGGGGAGAAGCTGACAGCGATGCAGGTGGATGCTTTCCTGGTGTCATGGATTCTTGATTACCTGACTGGCAGACCACAGTACGTGTGCTTGCAACACTGTGTGTCCGACAGAGTGATCAGCAGCACTGGGGCTCCACAGAGGACTGTCTTGTCTCCCTTTCTCTTCACCATTTACACCTCCGACTTCAACTACTGCACAGAGTCTTGTCATCTTCAGAAGTTTTCTGATGACTCTGCCATAGTTGGATGCATCAGCAAGGGAGATGAGGCTGAGTACAGGGCTGCAGTAGGAAACTTTGTCACATGGTGTGAGCAGAATTATCTGCAGCTTAATGTGAAAAAGATAAGGAGCTGGTGGTAGACCTGAGGGGAGCTAAGGTACCGGTAACCCCTGTTTCCATCCAGGGGGTCAGTGTGGACATGGTGGAGGATTACAAATACCTGGGGATACGAATTGACAATAAATTAGAGTGGTCAAGGAACACTGAGGCTGTCTACAAGAAGGGTCAGAGCCGTCTCTATTTCCTGAGGAGACTGAGGTCCTTTAACATCTGCCAGACGATGCTGAGGATGTTCTACGAGTCTGTGGTGGCCAGTGCTATCATGTTTGCTGTTGTGTGCTGGGGCAGCAGGCTGAGGGTAGCAGACACCAACAGAATCAACAATCTCATTCGTAAGGCCAGTGATGTTTTGGGGATGGAACTGGACTCTCTGACGGTGCTGTCTGAAAAGAGGATGCTGTCCAAGTTGCATGCCATCTTGGTCAATGTCTCCCATCCACTACATAATGTACTGGGTGGGCACAGGAGTACATTCAGCCAGAGACTCATTCCACCGAGATGCAGCACAGAGTGTCATAGGAAGTCATTCCTGCCTGTGGCCATCAAACTTTACAACTCCTCCCTTGGAGGGTCAGACACCCTGAGCCGATAGGCTGGTCCTGGACTTATTTCCTGGCATAATTTACATATTACTCTTTAATTATTTATGGTGCAACTGTAACGAAAACCAATTTCCCCCGGGATCAATAAAGTATGATTATGTCTAAAACCAAGACCACGAAAGAAATTACAGTTTTTAAAAAAAAAGTTACTTAATGCTGAGACACAACTTCAATTCTCTGATCTGGCTAGTTGACCTAACCCATGTTACCTACTCTGCTCAGTAAGTAAAATGGTTGATTCTTCTAACGATAGCCCAGCATTTTATATTGAACACAGTGGCCCCACTCAGAGTTAAAAAGAAATCCCTTGGTAAACCATCACCATGGTTAAAGAAACTTGTCTGCAAACTCGAGATCATGCCGAGTAGCAGAGAGAAAATGGAGGGAAACCGGGCGAGATGTCCAGCATAATATTTTCAAGGAAAAAATCGCCCACTTTAACGCTGCTAAGCGCCCTTGCAAGGAGAGCCCATCTTTCTAAGATTATTACACAGAATAGCGGTGATTCAACTTTAACCCGACTGTTGAACCCTGCCCCAACCTATAATGTCCTCAGTCAAGCATCTGCCACAAAATGTGAAGAATTCGTAATTTTTTTTAAATCAACAGAATTACTTCCGTTATTGCAGATGCTGGTAACCTGTACAGCCAACCATGTCAAAATTTACAATCTTTTCCAATTCAGAATTCTTTTGGATAGTAACAAAGAATAGACTCTCTACTGGCTGTCCCGACCCTGTCCTGACACCTTTTTTAGGACTCTTCTCATAATGTTTTCAATTCTGTTAGGAAAATTCTTAACGCGTCCCTTGAAATTGGTGTTTTTCCAGATGCCTTCAAAATTGCAGCTGTCAGACCTCTACTTGAAAAGCCAAATCCTGATAGTTAGGAACCTAACTACAGGCCAATATCAAAGCTTCCCTTCCTGGGCAAGATTCTTGAGAAACACACACACAACGCTGGAGGAGCTCAGTGGAAATGAATGAACAGTCAACGTTTCAGGCCAAGACCCTCCAACAGGACCTCAAGGTTCTTGAGAAAGTCATTTTCAACCAACTCAACAACTTTTTGAATGAGAATAATATTCTGAAAAAGTTTCAGTCGGGTTTCAGAGCAAACCACAGCACAGAGCTGGCTGTACCAAAATTGTAATTGACCTGCAGATAAGATGCCGATAGAATCTGAGAGTTCCAATTCTTCCAGATTCTTCTAAGTGCTGCCTTCCAGACAACTGACCACAACGTTCTCCTAGATCACCTTGAGAACTGGTTTGGCCACTCTGGTGGTGTCTTTAATTGATTTCCTTCATATATCTGAGGATTTTTTTTTTTGTCTGTCTTGGAGACCATTTTGTACCTTCTGGTGTTGCTCAGGGAAGCTGTCTTGGTTTCTCCCCCGCGCCCTCCCCCCTTCTCCTTACACATGCTCTCCTTGGGAGATATCATTAGAAGGATTGGGGATTGGTATGACGATTGCTGCTTTGAAAGCACAACTGCGACTTCCTGGGGTGCTTAACCTGCCCCAAAAGTTGCTGGCCTGTTTTTATCGATGTGCGCCGGAGACCATGCTGACATACGGAGTGACGATGTGGTACTCTAGCTGCAGCAAGACAGATCACAGAGCACTCCCGACGGGCGATTGGGACGGCTCAGCACATCGCTGGGATTCAACTCCGGACCTGGAGACAATCTGCTCGGAACGTCATTAAAGACCCATCCCATCCCGGACACCATCTGTTCAATCTCCTGCCGTCTGGTCGGAGAGACAGAAACATCTCAGCCGATTCAGTAAGACTGAGAAACAGTTTCTTCCTGAGGGCTGTTGTGCAGCTGAATAATGCTACACCCTGGCTTGCCAGTGGCCTTGGAGTGTTATGGGCTATGAAAGTCACTTGTTGAGTGTAAATACGGGATGTTTTTTAATTAAGCCCACCCACATGCACTGTAAATATCTGTTTTGCACAGAAAGGATCAGCCATGATCGAATGGCAGAGCAGACTTGATGGGCTAAATGGAGTCGCACTGCAATCTCGTTGCCTTGAACAACGACAATAAAGTTTTTTTTCTATTCTATTCTGATTTCCACGGGTTATGCAGATGTGCACACAGTTGTACATCTCGGCTGAGCCTGACGACGGTATTCTGGTGCGGCTGCAATAAACAAATTAGATGAGCAATAATTTCCCAAAACTAAATGAAGATAAAACTGAAATACTGGTGGTTGGTGCCAAAACCGAAAGAGATAAACTTCTTGATAAACTTTGGGAACTTGTCTCCCCTTGTAAAAATCAGAAGTAGCAAGCCTGAGTGTTAGCCTTGATTCAGGTTTGAATTTTAAACCCCACGTACAGAAATTGACCAGAGCAGCATTCCTACACTTAAGAAATATTGTAAAGGTATGTCACATAACAATGCAGAAAAGCTAACTCATGTCTTTATATCGAATAGGCTAGGTTACTTTTTTCTAGCCTTCCAAAGCGATCGATTGACAAACTTCAATTCATTCAAACTTTATCTAAAACCAGGCTGAGGGAGCATATCACTCCCAAATTAGCTACTCTGCGTTGGCTTCCTGTATCTTTCAGAATTGATTTTAAAGTTCGCTTCCTTGTCTTTAAATCTCTCAATGGTCTGGGACCAGAGGACATCACTTTATGGACATACTCTCAATTTGTGTATGTAAGATATGTTATGTATTTATACTTAAATTGTGGTTCATTTTTGGTGCATTGGATCCAGAGTAACAACTATTTTGCTCTGCTTTACACTTGAAATGATGTGAAACGAAGTAGAATATAATTGTGCTGGAGGGAGTGGAGGAGAGACTCACCAGGACTTTAGTTACAGGGAAAGATTGGACAGGATGGGCTTGCTTTCCCTGCAGCAAAGAAGGCCGAGGGAGGGGTGACAGAAGTTAATGAAGTTGTTAAGAGACGTAGGGAGGGTAGATGGAACCTTTTCCCTGTGATAGGAGTATCAGTAACAATGAGATTCAACATTAATGTCATTTTTTGTTTGCCTTGTTGTATGACATCATCATTATGTACCTTGTCATATGACATCATAATTATGTGCCACATTGTATGACATCATCGTTATGTCATGTTGTATGACATCGTTAGGTGTCGTATGACATCATCATTATGTGCCATGACATTATTGTTGTGTCACGTCGTATGACATTGTTAGGTGTCGTATGACACCATTATGTGCCATGTTGTATGACATCATCATTATATCATGTCGTATGACGTCGTTAAGTGTCGTGTTGTATGATATCATCATTACATGCCGTGTCATATGACCTAGGCAATCATGATCTTTCCATGACCATGATTGTTCTTGGCAAATTTTTCTCCATCGGCTTGTTCTGGGCAGTGTCTTTACAAGATGGGTCACCCCACCACCCCACCCCGCCAGCCCCCCAAGCCATTATCATTACTCTTCAGAGATTGTCTGCCTGGCGTCAGTGGTCGCATCACCAGGACTTGTGATCTGCACCGGCTGCTCGTACGACCGTCCACCACCTTCTCCCATGGTTTCACCTGACCCTGATCGGGGGCTGAGCAGGTGCTACACCTTGCCCAAGGGTGACCTGCAGGCTAGCGGAGGGAAGGAGCGCCTCACACCTCCTTTGGTAGAGACCCCCCGACACCCCACCATTTCTTGTACGCAAGTGTAAAGGAGACAAAATAACTTCCAACGCAGCACAAAAAAAAACAGTAAGATAGATCATAAACACAGATTGACTGTAGGTCTATAAAGTAATGCTAGGCACAGGAGTGTCTGTGGATAAGGTGACTCTGACAGGAAGTGACAAGGTAATGGCGATTGGGGATGGGTTAGCAGGTGGAGGTGTTGCTCAGCCTTGCTGCTTGGGGACAATAAATGTTTTTGAGCCTGTTGCAGTGTGATGTGTTTAGAACGAGGAGTAAGAGTTTGATTACCAAGGTCCATGGGACATTAGTGTTGAATGCCGAACGGAATGCAGTAAGTGTCCTTGCTTCCTCGTGCCGTTGGTATGGTGCTGAAGTTGGTGTAGATGGGGGAATAAAGAGTTGGTGGGGCTCCAGGGCCTGCCTCTGTGCAGTATGGCCCCCCCACAACCTCTCTGCATGACGCTGCCTCTGACCGAGCTCTTCTTTCCTTTGCAGAAGGCCGGCGAAGTCGAGGAGCCGGAGCCCGCTGTACCTGAGACATTCGCGGTCGCACAGTAAGCACAGGCAGTCCCGCTCCCGCTCCCCCAGCCGGCACTCCAGCATCTCCCCCGGCCGGTTCACCCTCACCTCGAGCCTGGGCGCCGAGCTCAGCAAGACGAAGCGGGCAAGAGCCGCGGTGGCGGCCAAGGTCAATGCGAAGGACTGCAAAGAGCCTAAGGTGTCGGGCGGCAGCGCGCACGCAGCTGGCTCCACAGCACTGAAGGATGTCAAAAAACTGACTAAGCTAATAAAATCCGAGAAGCCCCCCTCGCCCACTGAAACCTCGCATTCAGGGGCCGCGAAGAAAGGCAAAGACACTGCGGAGGAGATGATTCCGGAGATAAAAGTGAAGACTGAACAGGAGGAGGGTGAGGTGGTGGCTGTGGCAGTCAAAGAGTCAAAGTCACCGGCAGTGAAGTGTGACCCGGCTACACCAAAGGACAGGAGTCTACCGCCATTACCAAACGAACACGAAGTCGAAAAGCCTCCACTTCCTCCTGCTGGTTCTGGCCCTCCACCGTTACCTCCGTCCTCTCCTCCACTCGTACTACCTCCTATCCCAGTGCAACAGCCCCCCCTGCCGCCGGTGACTTCAAACCAATCGCAGCCTCTGCCCGAGAGCCGGACTGAACCGCCAGCGCCGGCGCCCGCCTCGCAGTCGGCGATGCCCTTGGCGCCCCCTCCGCTGCCGTCGCCGCCGGTGCCGGCCCCCGGATCCCACCCGTCCCCCGCCCCGGCCAGCGCGCCCGCAGCCCCCCAGCACCACCCGCCGCGGACGACGGTGCTGGCCAGCGGGCTCCCCATGCCGCCGACGCTGAACTCGGTGCTGCCGTTGCTGACCTCCACTCTCCCGCCGCTGCCGCTGCCCCCGCTGCTGCTGGGGGAGGACGACATCGAGAGGTAAGGGGTCCCTGTAGCTCCCAGGGGGGCACGCGGACGGCGGAGAAATGGGAGGGAAGGGTTAGATTGGTCTTCAGAGTAGGCCGAGGGGTCGGCACACCATCGCGGACCAGACGGCCTGTGTTTACGGTGGTTGGAGGAAAGTATGTGGGGGGGGGGGTCGGGTAGGTATTTTACACAGAGAATAGGTGTTGGAATGCCCTGCCAGGGGTGGTGGGAAGAGGCAGGTACGTTCGGGACACTTAAGAGACTCTTAGATAGGTAGGTACATGGATGACAGAATAATGGAGCGTTTTGTCGGAGGGAATGGTTAGATTGATCTTGGAGCAGGTTAAAGGGTCAGCACAACGTTGTGGGCCGAAGGGCCTGTGCTGTGCTGTAGTGTTAGGTTATGTTTAAGGTGATTGGAGGAAAGTACAGGGGGATGGCAGAGGTACATTTTTTTTCCACACAGAGAGTGGTGGGTGTGTGGAACGCCCTGCCAGGAGTGGTGGGAGAGGCAGGTACATTAGGGACATTGAAGAGACTCTTAGATGGATGATAGAAAAATGAAGGGTTTTGTAGGAGGGGAAGGGTTAGGTTGATCTTGGAGCAGGTTAGAGGGTTGGCATGACACTGTGCTGTGCTGTTTAATGTTCCAGCAAGTGGGAGTAGACGTTACCCCCACTGCTCTGCAAAGTGCCGGGTTGTCCGTTTTCCGAGCGACTCCGCAGTGTTCTCATCAGGAAATCAGATTGATTTCAGGGTATGCGGCCGGCCGTCAGAACACGTCTGTTACTGGTACTGGAACAGTGACGGGCTGGAGTGTGCTGCGCTCTGGAAACTGGGATTCCTCACTGAGTCGGAGCACAGTTGGGAGATCGGAATTTTGATGGATTTCGGGTTGCACGGGCTTGATTGGAGGGGCAGATCCCGAGGGTGTGGCCCCAAGGCAGGCACTGTTTGGCATCCCCCATCCCAGAGCTAGAAACGGGCCAGCACTTTAATATCCGCAATTTTAACTTGTTTTCTGGTTGCTTTCTGCCTTCGACTGGTGTTCATCAAAATGTCCTAGGCCGGTCAGCACTGGGAACCAGGGCCATGCAGACACATCTTTGCGGAGAGTGACGCACCCTGAGGGGGACAGACTGTCCCCTGGGGAGAGTGACGCACCCTGAGGGGGACAAACCCCCTCGAGGAGAGTGATGCACCCTGAGGGGGACAGGCTGTCCCCTGGGGAGAGTGACACACCCTGAGGGGGACAGACCCCCTCGAGGAGAGTGACGCACCCTGAGGGGGACAGACCCCCTCGAGGAGACTGACGCACCCTGAGGGGGACAGGCTCTCCCCTGGGGAGAGTGATGCACCCAGAGGGGGACAGACTGTCCCCTGGGGAGAGTGACGCACCCTGAGGCAGACGGATATGCTCTCCGGGAGACAGGCTCCCTTGAGGAGACAGAGATGGACCTCTGCGGAGACTGACTGGTGGGTTGAGTGGCCCACCCTGGGGAGGTGGACCTCAGGAATGTGGATATGCCCTCGGGGGAGATGAGGCGGACACGGGGGCATGACCCACCCTGATGGAGTAGGGCCCTTGGGGAGACAGACACAACCTCGGTGAGATGGTGTGAGTGACCTTTCCTGTGGGAGACAAACCCCCCCAGACAGACGGGTTGGGCCTTGAGAGATGGAGACGGAATGGTGGGTTAGTAAGTCTGCAGATGACACAAAGTTCGGTGGTGTAGTAGGCTGCAATGAGCCATTGACAGGATGCAGAGCTGGGCAGAAAAATGGCAGGTGGAGTTCAGTCCGGAGAAGTGTCACACACTTTGGAAGATCGGACTTGAAGGTGGGGTACATTAATGGCAGGATTCTTCGCAAGAATCTTGGTCCACGTCCATGAATCCCTCAAAGTTGCTGCGCAAGTTGATAGGGTGGTTAAGAAAGCCTTCATTAGTCGGACTGAGTTCAAGAGCCGTGAGGTAGTGTTGCAGTTCTATAAAACCCTGGTCAGACCAGATTTAGAGCATTGTGTTCAGTTCTGGTCACCTCATTGTCGGAAGGATGTGAAGCTTCAGAGAGGGTGCAGGGGGGAGATTCACCAGAATGCTGCCTAGATTAGAGAGGGTGCAGGGGGGAGATTCACCAGGATGCTGCCTGGATTAGAGAGGGTGCAGGGGGGAGATTCACCAGGATGCTGCCTGGATTAGAGAGGGTGCAGAGGAGATTCATCAGGATGCTGCCTGGATTAGAGAGGGTGCAGAGGAGATTCACCTGGATGCTGCCTGGATTAGAGAGGGTGCAGAGGAGATTCACCAGGATGCAGCCTGGATTAGAGAGGGTGCAGAGGAAATTTACCAGGATGCTGCCTGGATTAGAGAGGGTACAGAGGAGATTCACCAGGATGCTGCCTGGATTAGAGAGGGTGCAGTGGAGATTCACCAGGATGCTGCCTGGATTAGAGAGGGTGCAGAGGAGATTCACCAGGAAGCTGCCTGGATTAGAGAGGGTGCAGAGGAGATTCACCAGGGTGCTGCCAGGATTAGAGAACAGGTTTTATGAGGATAGGTTGAGTGAGTGAGGACTTCTTTCTTTGGACCGAAGGAGGATGAGAGGTGACTTGATAGAGGTGTACAAGATGAAAAGAGGCATAGACAGAGTCAACAGCCACAGACTTTTCTCCCCAGGGCGTCAGAGTGGGTCATGCACCCCGTGTCCACCTCACTTCCCCCAAGGGCGTAATTGTAAGGTGATTGGGGGGATATCACAAAGAGTGGTGGGTATGTGGAACACCAGGGGTGGTGGTAGAGGCGAATACATTAGGGGCATTTAAGACTCTCAGATAGGCACGTGGATGATAGAAAAATGGAGGGTTATGCAGGAGGGCAGGGTTAGATTGATCTTGCAGTAGGTTGTGGGGTGATGGGCCTGTACTGTGCTGTCGTGTATCTAATTAATGGGCTCTTTAAAAACCTTTGTACCTACCTCCATTCGTGTCTGCCTCTATCTGAGAGCAAGATTCTTAAATTGCCAGAGAGATGATAGGAAAATGGTGGGCTGTGGGGGGGGGGGGGGGGGAGGGTTTGATTGGTGTAGGTTTATAAGGGTCAGCACAACATTGCGGGCTGAAGGTTCTCCACTGCTCTGTAGTGTTCTGTGTTCTCGTTCTGGGTCAGGGCTCGTGTGCTTTGCGTCTCTTGCAGTTTTAAATGTCTGTCGATGGCGTGTCAGCCCTTTAACCAGCGCGGTACGTCACCAGTGACAGAGGCTGAAAGCCATGCAGAGGCTTCAGACGGTTGTCCCAGGAGGAGTTTTCGTGAGCTGACGGGAATTGGGGATCCCTTTGGAAAGGGTGAAGTGATGCTGACAAACTGTGTGCTGAGCCCAAAGATGCCAGTTCCCCTGAACGCAGTTACGTACTTGGCCCAAAGCTGTACACAGCTTCCAGGAGTAATTGGATGTGTTCAGCTGTGACCTAACAGCAAAGTAAATTTGTTATCAAAGTGCACACAGGTCGCTATACACAACTCTGAGATTAATTTTCTCGCAGGCATTCACCATAAATAAGGAAAAAACACTAGATCAGTGAAAGACGGCACCCATCAAGACGGGCAAACGACCAATGTACAAACTGTGCAAATACAAAAGGAGAGAGAGGAAACTAATAAATAAGTAAGCAGAAAATATCGAGAACATGACGTGAAGAGTCCCGGAAACTGAGCCCACAGATACTGGGAACATTTCAGAGATGGGGCAAGTAAAATTATCCCATTTGGTCAAGAGCCTGATGGTTGAGGAGTAATAACTGTTCCTGAACCTGGTGGTGTGGGTCCTGAGGCTCCTGTACCTCCTTCCTGATGGTTAAGGGGTAATAACTGTTCCTGAACCTGGTGCTGTAGGTCCTGAGGCTCCTGTACCTCCTTCCTGATGGTTGAGGGGTAATAACTGTTCCTGAACCTGGTGGTGTGAGTCCCAGGCTTTTGTACCTCCTTCCTGATGGTTGAGGGGTAATAACTGTTCCTGAACCTGGTGGTGTGGGTCCTGAAGCTCCTGTACCTCCTTCCTGATGGTTGAGGGGTAATAACTGTCCCTGAACCTGGTGGTGTGGGACCTGAGGCTCCTGTACCTCCTTCCTGATGGTTGAGGGAGTAATAACTGTGCTTGAACCTGGTGGTGTGGGACCTGAGGCTCCTGTACCTCCTTCCTGATGGCAGCAGCGAGAAGAGAGCGTGACCCCGGATAGTGAGAATCCCTGGTGATGGATGCTGCTTTCTGTTTACGGTGCCATGCAGAAGTTTGGGCACCCCTGGTCAAAATTTCTGTTACTGTGAATATTTAAGTGAGTAGAAGATGAGCTGATCTCCAAAAGTCATAAAGTTAAAGATGAAACATTCATTCTTTTCAACATTTTAAGCAAGATTAGTGTATTATTTTTGTCTTGTGCAATTTCAGAGTTAAAAACTTTTGCACCTTGCAAAAGTTTGGGCACCCCAAGAGATTTGAGCTCTCAGATAACTTTTACCAAGGTCTCAGACCTTAATTAGCTTGTTAGGGCTATGGCTTGTTCAGAGTCATCGTTAGTAAAGGCCAGGTGATGCAAATTTCAAAGCTTTATAAATACCCTGACTCCTCAAACCTTGTCCCAACAATCAGCAGCCATGGGCTCCTCTAGGCAGCTGCCTAGCACTCTGAAAATTAAAATAAATGATGCCCACAAAGCAGAAGAAGGCTATAAGAAGATAGCAAAGCTTTCTCAGGTCGTCATTGCCTCAGTTCGTAATGTAATTTAAAAATGGCAGTTAACAGGAACAGTGGCGGTCAAGTTGAGGTCTGGAAGACCAAGAAAACTTTCGGAGAGAACTGCTCGTAGGATTGCTAGAAAGGCAAATCAAAACCCACGTTTGACTGCTAAAGGCCTTCAGGAAGATTTAGCAGACTCGAGTGGCGGTGCACTGTTCTACTGTGCAGCGACACCTGCACAAATATGACCTTCATGGAACAGTCACCAGAAGAAAATCTTTCCTGCGTCCTCATCACAAAATTCAGCATCAGAAGTTTGCAAAGGAACATCTAAACAAGCCTGATGCATTTTGGAAACAAGTCCTGTGGACTGATGAAGTTAAAATCGAATTTTCTGGCCACAATGAGTAAAGATATGTTTGGAGAAAAAAGAGTGCAGAATTTCATGAAAAGAGCCCCTCTCCAACTGTTAAGCATGGGGGTGGATCGCTCATGCTTTGGGCTTGTGTTGCGGCCAGTGGCATGGGGAACATTTCACTGGTAGAGGGAAGAAATAATTCAATTAAATACCAGCAAATTCTGGAAGCAAACATCACACCGTCTGTAAAAAAGCCAGAGATGAAGAGGATGGCTTCTACAACAGGGTAATGATCCTAAACACACCTCAAAATCCACAATGGACTACCTCAAGAGGCACAAGCTGAAGGTTTTGCCATGGCCCTCACAGTCTCCTGACCTAAACATCATCAAGAATCTGTGGATAGACCTCAAAAGAGCAGTGCATGCCAGACGGCCCAAGAATCTCACAGAACTAGAAGCCTTTTGCAAGGAAGAATGGGCAAAAATCCCCCAAACAAGAATTGAAAGACTCTTAGCTGGCTACAGAAAGCATTTACAAGCTGTGATACTTGCCAAAGGGGGTGTTACTAAGTACTGACCATGCAGAGTGCCCAAACTTTTGTATGCCACTGTAGATGTGCTGAGTGGTAGTGGGGGTTTGACCCATGACCAGTATATCACATTACTTAGAGAAATCCACAGCCGTTTCCAGTGTTGGGCAGACGTAGTGATGGGGGATTTTGCTGTTCCAGAGAAGCCTGTTTTACATAAAGGCTTTAGTTACGTACAAGAGGAAGGGAGGAAGGTTAATGAGACCCAAGCGAGGAAGGACGCACAAACACCTGTAAGAGGGGGACGGTGTTGGGAGAAGGGTGTGATGTATAATCTCTCATGATGTCAGGAGGCTGAACTCACCCACACTTAATAAAAATGGGCAAGGTCACAGCCAACGCCGTCTCCCACTCAGAGGCCATGAGACAGCCTCCTGCCCATTTAGATCTGCACTTTACCTCCATCTCTCGCTCTGCGTCCAGTAGATGGCTTGAGGGACTAGGCATCTACCCTGAGGCTTTTCGCGTAAGTGGGGCTCAGTCATTGTGTTCAATACAGATGAGAGATTCTACAGACGCTGGAAAGGAAGGGGGAAGAAGCTAAAATAAGGTGGAGGGAGGTGGCAGGAGGACTTTAGCAAATGACAGGTGCGAGCAGGTGACTGGGAAGGTGGGTGGGGGAGGGGAGTACAAGCTGACAGGTGACAGGTGAGACCAGGTGAGGGGGAAGGTGGGTGGGGGAGGGGAGGAGGACAAGCTGACAGGTGACAGGTGAGGGGGAAGGTGGGTGGGGGAGGGGAGGAGGACAAGGTGACAGGTGAGACCAGGTGAGGGGGAAGGTGGGTGGGGGAGGGGAGGAGGACAAGCTGACAGGTGAGGGGGAAGGTGGGTGGGGGAGGGGAGGAGGACAAGCTGACAGGTGACAGGTGAGACCAGGTGAGGGGGAAGGTGGGTGGGGGGGGAGGAGTACCAGGTGACAGGTGAGGGGGAAGGTGGGTTGGTGGGGGAGGGAGAGGAGTACAAGGTGACCGGTGAGACCAGGTGAGGGAGAAGGTGGGTGAGTGGGGGAGGGGAGGAGGACAGGTTGACAGGTGAGACCAGGTGAGGGGGAGGGTGGGTGGGAGAGGGGTGGTGTGAGAAATGGGAGGTGACAGGTGAGACCCGGTGAGGGGGGAGGGTGAGTGGGTAGGGGAGGGGCGGTGTGAGAAACGGGGAGGTGACAGGTGAGTCCCGGTGAGGCAGAGGGGAAGGGATGAGGAAGACAGAATCGGATGGGAGAGGAGAGCAAAAGAACAGAGTGGAACTGGAGGCGATGGGCAAGATAATAAAGGGGGGGGGGCACCAGAGTGAGGGAACATAAATAAAGGAGAGGCTTGAGGAGGGGAGGGGAATTTAAAATGTTTTAGGTTGCCAGTGTCTGCAGTGGTTGAGTTTAATTTTCATTCTGACTGATCACATCTTGCAGAGAAATCGGTGTTCACGCCATCAGGCTGGCGGATCATGAGACATTGTCCCGTGATGGTAGGGGAGGCCGTGGACAGACGTGGCCCAATGGGGACGGAGGGAGGAATTGAAATGTGTGGCCACCTGGCAACCCTGACTTTTGAGGCAGACAGAGCGAGGGTGCTGAACGAAGTGGGCCCCCCAGTCCGCGTTGGGTCTCACCCGTGAAGGGGAGACCATACCGGGAGCACGGGCTACAATAGACAGCTCCAACAGGCGAAGTCACAAACATCCAAGCAACACACGCAAAATGCAGGAAGAACTCCGCGGGCTGGGCAGTGTCTATTGAGAAGAGTAAAGGGTCGACAGTTCGGGCCAAGACTCAAAATTCCTCCAGCATTTTGTGTGTGTGTGTGTTGTGGGTGGAAGTATTGCCTCATCTGGAAGGGCTGCTTGGGGCCCTGAATGGAGGTGGGGGAGAAGGTGAGTGGGGCAGGTGTAGCAGGGAGCTGAGTGGACAAGGGAGTCACGGAGAGAGCGATCCCTGCAGAAAGCAGAGAGTGTGGGGAGATGTGTCTGGTGGTGGGATCCAGTTGGAGACGGTGAAAGTTACAGAGAATAATGCGCAGGATATGGGGTGGTGGGGCAGAACAAGGGGAACTCTGTCCCTGTTATGACGAGCTGGGGAAGGAGCAAGGGCAAAGCTGTGGGAAATGGAGGCAATGCGTGTGAAGGTGACCTTATTACTGATGGGAAGGGGAAGAAGGGGACATCTCAGATCTTCTATAATGGAAAGCCTCATCCTGAGAAGAGTTGCGGCCGAGGTGGAGGAACTGAGGGAAGGGAATAGCAATTCTGCAGGCGATTGGCTGTGGTCAAGAGAACTGTTAAGGGTGACTGGGTGTCGATGGAGGGAGGTTTAACTCTGAAATATTGTGGAATTCCCCCCCCCCCCCCCCGTATCTCAGATAAAATATCCACGGGTGATCAATCTGTCTCCACAGATGTGAGAGGGGAGAAAGGTGTCAGAGACGCACCAAGTCAATCTGAGGGCAGAGTGGAAGCTGGAGGCAAAGTTGAGCTCAGTCAGCACCGATGCAGTCACCAGTGCATTGGGGAAAGAGGGGAGAGGTGTTGCCAGTGTAGGCCTGGGACACGGGGTGGGGGGGGGGTCGTGCTGTGGAGGGCAAGGTGAGCTGCGATCTCGGTGAAGCCTGCAGCAGGAATGAAAGGCCTCCAGCTGCTCCCGTGTTCATCGGGAAGTGAGAGAGATTGACAGTGAACAGACAGCAAAGGTCGCAATGGACGGTCGACTTTACCAAACCTGGGGTGGGCGGCCTTAATCAGGGAGGGGTCTACTCCAGTCGCCCGGAAATGGTTTAAGATGAAGTCCAGCCAAGTACCTTCAACCAATGCAAGAGATATCTGCAGTTCTTTTGAAACGGTAGTTCCCTCCCCCAGGCACCGCCACCCATCCCTCCTCCACCATTACTCTGGGGCCTGCTTACCTGCTGCCTTAACGCTGTTTCTGTTCCGTTGCAGCCCAAAGGAAAGTCATGCTGCCAAACCGGCCAAGAAAGAGAGAGACCAAAGAATGCGGCATTTACTGGCTGACCTGCCTCTCCCCCCGGAACTCCCCGGAACGGATCCCTCGCCGCCGGACTCCCCCGAGCAGAGGACTCCACCCCAGCCTCAGCCTGTCCTTAAAAAGAGGCCCAAGTATGAAAGTGGAGGGGGGGAACTGTCCTTCATTGGGAAGGGCCTCAGGCAGGGGAGCCAGCAGTGACCATATTGGTTGGTTCCGTACGGGCCGACCCTGGGAACTAACCTCGTTCCGATGTGCCTCATTACTGCAGCTGGGTTGGTGGTGGATGTCAGGAGGGGAAATACCAGGGTTGGTTTTTGGTGCACCTTCGGATTATGTGTCATCACCCTGGGTATCGATGGGGGGGGGGGGGGGAGGAGGATTATCTCTATTGCTGGAGTATTCTGAGCAGTTTTGCACCCCTTATCTAAGAAAAGATGGATCCAGGTGGGATGCTTTCTGTGGTGCACTGGTAAAAATTGGTGAGGGTCGGCAGGGATGTGCCGAGTTTCTTTAGCCTCCTGAGAAAGTAGAGGCATTGGTGAGCCTCCCCATACACGAAGACCCATCCACCAGTGTGTGTGTGGAGCTCGTGTGCCACTTGACCCCGTGCTGGAGAACAGTACCCCAGTCAAAACTATATTTGACGGTCTATACTTTGGGGATGAGAATATTTATCGACCATGAGGCCATTCGGCCCGTCGAGTGTTTTCTGCCATTCCATCGTGGCTGATTCATTACTCGTCTCAATTCCGGTCTCCTACCTTCTCTCTGTAACCTTTGACACGCTTAATAATCAAGAACCTTTCAACCTCCACTTTAAATACACCCAAAGACTTGGCCTCTGCAGTCTGTGGCAATGAATTCCACAGATTCGCCACCCTCTGGCTAAAGAAATTCTTCCTCATCTCCATTCTAAGGGACGTCCCTCCGTCCTGAGGCTGTGCCCTCTGGTCCTAGACTTCCCGTCTGTAGCAAACGTACTCTCCAGCTCTACTTGAAAGTTGCTGGTGAACGCAGCAGGGTAGTAAGAGACTATCTCATCTTTCAGTTAGTCCTGACGAAGGGGCTCAGCCCGAAACGTCGACTGTACCTCTTCCTATAGATGCTGCCTGGCCTGCTGCGTTCACCAGCAATTTTTAAGTGTGTTGCTTGAAATTCTAGCATCTGTAGATTTCCTCGTGTTTTCAATCTTTGATAGGTTTCAATGAGATCCCCCACTCACTCTTCTAAAATCCAGCCAGTACAGGCCCAGAGCCATCAAACGCTCCTCGTACGTTAACCCTTTCATCCTCGTGAACCTGCTCTGGACCCTCTATAATGTCAGCACATTCTTCCTCAGATAAAGGACCCAAAATTGCTCACAATACTCCAAGTGCAGTCTGACCAATGCTGCTTAAATCCTCAGCATTACATCCTTGCTTTTGTTGTTCTAGTCCTCTGAGAAATGAACGCTGGTGCTGTTGATCTGTATCCGTTGACACTCACACTTTTCTCTCTCTCTCTCTCTCTCATTTTTGAAAGAATCTGTTGTCCTCGCTACGGTGAGAGGAAGGAGACTGAGAGTGACTGGGGCAAGCGATGTGTGGACAAATTTGACATCATCGGCATCACTGGAGAAGGGACGTATGGACAGGTTTACAAAGCTAAGGACAAGGACACAGGTAACGCGATACAGGACCTCGTCCGCCCTGCCACAGGAACTGAGTAGCATGTCTTCAAGTGTAACGATCGTTTGTTCGTGATGTGCCATGTCTTTGCATGCCCATGATTGTTCTTGGCAAATGTTTTCACAGAAGTGGTTTGCCATTGCCGCCTTCTGGGGCAATAAGGGTTTTTTTTTGTTTGTGCTGTCTGAGGTTTAGTCATCATTCAGCAAATTAGCCAAAGGAAACGGCCTTCCTCCAGGGCCAAGGTGGGACACGCAGTACCAGCAGCGCATATCACGTACAGTTACGAGAGCAGGAGAAAAGCATGGTCACAAGAAGAATAAATAAATATGTATGTGTAGCCCAAGTCCCCGAGAGGCTGACAGTGCAGCAGCTTCTCAGCACGCAGACGAGCGCAATCCAACTTGCCTTCCACCGAGCGAACACTGGAGGGCAGCATCCACAGGAGGGGGCCAGAACCCCAACCCGGCGTGATGGCATCTCTGCTGGCTGATCAGCTCTGTCTGTGGGACCAGCACAGCACTGTCACCACTCCCTAAGGAGATGGTTGGCCCCCCCTGTAAGCTTCCCCTTGGGGTGATGGATAGACTGGGCCCGAGGTACCTGTTCCCGTCCTGCAGGCTCAGGCTCATTGGTTCCTGTTTTCTGACTGACCTTGCCTCGGTCAGTTAAAGCCGGGACTTTCCATGCGTGAGGAGGCTTGCTGCCCGAAGAGGGAATCAGACGGAGGAGACTGGGCTCCATGAGTTCCAGCAATGTTGTCCCAAAAAGACAGTAAGAACAGACCTGGTAACAATAGATATCAGAGTCTGATGGTCAGTGAGTGTGTAGGGCCGTCTCCGGTGAGGGTCAGTGTGTGTGTGTGACCATCCCCCAGTGAGGGTCAGTGAGTGTGTGGGACCGTCCCCCAGTGAGGGTCAGTGTGTGTGTGGGACTGTCCCCAGTGAGGGTCGGTGTGTGTGTGTGGGACTGTCCCCAGTGAGGGTCGGTGTGTGTGTGTGTGGGACTGTCCCCAGTGAGGGTCGGTGTGTGTGTGGGACCGTCCCCCAGTGAGGGTTAGTGTGAGTGTGGGACTGTCCCCCAGTGAGGGTCAGTGTGTGTGTGTGGGGGGGGGGAGACTGTCCCCCAGTGAGGGTCAGTGTGTGTGTGGGACCATCCCCCAGTGAGGGTTAGTGTGAGTGTGGGACTGTCCCCCAGTGAGGGTCAGTGTGTGTGTGGGGGGGGGGGGGGAGACTGTCCCCCAGTGAGGGTCAGTGTGTGTGTGGGACCATCCCCCAGTGAGGGTCAGTGTGTGTGTGGGGGGGGACCGTCCCCCAGTGAGGGTCAGTGTGTGTGTGTGTGTGTGTGTGTGTGTGTATGTGTGTGTGGGAGGGACCGTCCCCCAGTGAGGGTCTGTGTGTGTGGGAGGGACCGTCCCCCAGTGAGGGTCAGTGTGTGTGTGTGTGTGGGGGGGGGGAACCGTCCCCCGTGAGGGTCAGTGTGAGTGTGGGACCGTCCCCCAGTGAGGGTCAGTGTGTGTGTGTGTGTGGGGGACTGTCCCCCAGTGAGGGTCAGTGTGTGGGGGGGGGGGGAGGACTGTCCCCCCCGTGAGGGTCAGTGTGAGTGTGTGACCGTCCCCCAGTGTGGGTCAGTGTGAGTGTGTGACCGTCCCCCAGTGAGGGTCAGTGTGTATGTGGGACCGTCCCCCAGTGAGGGTCAGTGTGAGTGTGGGACCGTCCCCCAGTGAGGGTCAGTGTGAGTGTGACCGTCCCCCAGTGAGGGTCAGTGTGTGTGTGTGACCGTCCCCCAGTGAGGGTCAGTGTGTGTGTGGGACCGTCCCCCAGTGAGGGTCAGTGTGTGTGTGGGACTGTCCCCCAGTGAGGGTCAGTGTGAGTGTGTGTGTGTGTGTGGGACCATCTCCAGTGAGGGTCAGTGTGTGTGTGGGACCGTCCCCCAGTGAGGGTCAGTGTGTGTGGGTGTGTGTGTGTGGGGGGGGGGGGGGAGGACTGTCCCCCCGTGAGGGTCAGTGTGAATGTGTGACCGTCCCCCAGTGAGGGTCAGTGTGAGTGTGGGACCGTCCCCCAGTGAGGGTCGGTGTGTGAGTGTGGGACCGTCCCCCAGTGAGGGTCAGTGTGAGTGTGGGACCGTCCCCCAGTGAGGGTCAGTGTGTGTGTGGGACTGTCCCCAGTGAGGGTCAGTGTGAGTGTGTGACCGTCCCCCAGTGAGGGTCAGTGTGAGTGTGGGACCGTCCCCAGTGAGGGTCAGTGTGTGTGGGACTGTCCCCCAGTGAGGGTCAGTGTGAGTGTGGGACCATCCCCCAGTGAGGGTCGGTGTGTGTGGGTGGGTGTGTGTGTGGGGGGGGAGGGGGGGGGAGGACTGTCCCCCCGTGAGGGTCAGTGTGAGTGTGGGACTGTCCCCCAGTGAGGGTCAGTGTGAGTGTGGGACCGTCCCCAGTGAGGGTCGGTGTCTCAGACTGTACAATGTGTCATGTATATCTGCAGTAACGCCGCCTACACCCAGCTGGCAGTACCGTTCTGGTGGTCGACAGCACTCTCATATGCCCTCGTCACAAGCAGAGAGCTGTGGTGGATCCCACACTGCTGCTCATTCACGGGTGCTCTCTCTCCTCCAGGTGAGATGGTGGCTCTCAAAAAGGTGCGGCTCGATAACGAGAAGGAAGGTTTTCCGATCACAGCCATTCGAGAAATTAAAATCCTCCGTCAACTCAACCACACCAGTGTTGTCAACATGAAGGAAATCGTGACAGACAAGCAGGATGCCCTGGACTTCAAAAAGGATAAAGGTACACTGCTGGGAAAGTGACCTGTGATTTCAGAGTTGCACGGGGCGCTGTGCAGCCTGCTCTTCTGGCTGAATCCCCGTGCGCTAATTCCGCATTGCCCCTTTCCGGAAGTAACGTTCTGCACCTTGCGAGAGCTGTCTTCAGTTTCTGTTTCTCGTTGCTATTGAGCCCATGGTGTGGTTGTTAGGGTTCAGACTGTCAAGACATAGGAACAGAATTTGGTCATTCGCCCTATCGAGTCTGCTCCACCATTCCGTCATGGCTAATGCATTTCCTTCTCAACCCCGTTCCCCTGCCTTCTCCCTGTGAACTTCGACAAATCAAGCACCTATCAGCCTCTGTCGTAAATGCACCCGGCCTCCACAGCTGCCTGTGGCAACAAAGACCACAGATTCATCACCCTCTGGCTGAAGAAATTCCCCTTCATCTCTGTTCTAAATGAGCGTCCCTCTGTTCTGTGCCCTCTGGTCCTAGACTCCCCCCACCAAACGAAACACTCTCTCCACATCCACTCAACTTCAGCCTTTCAATGTTCGATAGGTTTCAGTAAGATCTCTGCTCGTTCTTCTGAATTCCAGTGACCGTCAAACGTTCCTCCCGTATGGTAACTCTTTCAATCCCAGAATCATTCTCAATCGCTGCTCGTATGATAACCCTTCCATTCCTGGAATCATTCTCATAATCCTCCTCTGAATCCTGTCCAATGTCAGCACATTTTTTCTTAAATAAGGGGCCCAGAACTGCTCACAGTACTCCAAGTGAAGCATCTCCAGAGCCTTATAAAGCCTCAGCATTACATCCTTGCTTTTATATTCTAGTCCTCTTGAAATGATTGCTTAACATTGCATTCACCTTCCTCACCACCGATTCAACCTGTAAATTAGCCTTTAGGGAATCCTGCACTCGGACCCCCAAATCACTTTGCACCTCGGATTTTTGAATTTTCTCCCCATTAAGAAAATTGTCTGTGCTTTTATTCAACCAACACACATCAAAGTTGCTGGTGAATGCAGCAGGCCAGGCAGCGTCTCTAGGAAGAGGTACAGTCGACGTTATTTATTCATTTTATTCATTCTACAAAAGTGCATGGCCACACAATTCCCGGTACCATATTCCATCTGCCACTTCTTTGCCCAATCTCCTAATCTGTCTAAGTCCTTCTGCAGCCTCCCTGCCTCCTAAAAGCTATCAGCCCCTCCACCTGTCTTCCTGTCCTCCGCAAACTTGGCCACAAAGCCATCAATTTCACCATCCAAATCGTTGACTTACAACATTAAAAAGAAGCGGTCCCAACACAGATCAGTGTAGAACATCACCAACCACTGGCAGCCAATCCGAAAAGGATTCCTTTATCTCCATTCTATGCCTCCTGCCGAAGCTAGTATCTTTCCTGTAATAGCACGAGCTCTTATCTTGTTTCGCTGCCTCATGTGCGGCGCCTTGTCAAGGCCTTCTGAAAAGCCAAGTAGACAACATCCATCTTTGTCTATTCTGCTTGTTATTTCTTCAAAGAATTCCAGCAGATTTGTCAGGTAAGATTTTCCCTTATGGAAACCATGTTGGCTTTGGTCTTTTAAGTCATGAGCCTCCAAAAGCACACCCTTAACAATCAACTCCACCATCTTCCCAATCACTGAGGTAAGGCTAATTTCGCCTATAATTTCCTTTTTTTTTAATGCTTCCCTCCCTTCTTGAAGAGTGGAGTGACATTTGCAATTTTTCCAGTACTCTGGAACCATGCCAGTATCTAATGATTCTAGAAAGATCAGTACTAATGCCTTCACAATCTCTTCAGCTACCTCTTTAGAGTGCAGTCTGTCACATCCAGGTGACCTATCCACCTTCAGACGATTCAGTTTCCCAAGCAACAAATCCCTCGTAATAACATCTGCCTTTGCTTCTGCGCCTTGACACTTTCAAACCTTCGCCATTCAATTAATGTCTTCCACAGTGAACACTGATGCAAAAAACTTATTCAGTTCGTCCACCATTTCCTTGTCCTCCCCATCCAGTGTCATTTCAAACCATACTCTCACCTCTCTTTTATTTTTTATATATCCGAAAAAAAATCTCCTGGTATCATCTTTTGGTATAATTGGCTAGCTTACCTTCATATTTCATCTTTTAATTGCCTTCTCTTGCTCTTTGAAAATTTCCCAATCTGCTATCTTCCCATTATTTTTTTTGCTCTATTATATGCTGTCTCTTTTGTTTTTATGTTACATTTGACTTCCCCTGTCAGCCACAGTTGCGTCATCCTGCCTTTGGAATGCTTCCTCTTCTTTGGGGTGTATCTGCCCTGCGCCTTCCAAATTTCCCCCAGGAACTCCAGTCATTGTTGCTCTGCCTTCACCCCTGCTCGTGTCCCCTTCCAATCGACCTTGGCCAGCTCCTCTCTCATGCCTCTGTAATTCCCCTTATTCCACAATAATACTCATATGTCTGACTTTAGCTTCTCTCTCTTAAATTACAGGGTGAATTCCAGAATGTTACGATCAGTGTTTCCTTAGGGTTCCTTGACCTTAAGCTCCCTAATCATATCCAGTTCATTACACAACACCCAATCCAGAATTGCTGGTCCCTTACTTGGGCTCAGCCATAAGCTGCTCCAAAAAGCTACCTCGTATGCATTCTACAAATTCTCTCTCTTTGGATCCAGCATCAACCTGATTTTCCCAATCTATCTGCATGTTGAAATCCACCATAACTAACACAATCTTGCCTTTTTGACATGCTTTTTCTTTCTCCCGTTGTAGTTTGTAGAGCCAAATCCTAGCTACAGTTCAGAGGCCTGTAAGTAACGCCCATTACTGTCATCTTACCCCTGTAGTTTTTGAACTCTGCCCACAACGGTTCTCTGTCTTCTGATATGATGTCACCTCTTTCTGCAGATTTGATTTCACTTTTTACCAGCAGAGCTGCTGCTTCACCTCTGCCCAACAGATTGTGTCACCCTTGGATATTCAGCTCCCAATTGCAATGGTCTTTCAGCCATGATACCCACAATGTCATATCTGCCAATCTCTTAACTGTGCAACAAGATCATCTATCTTATTCCGTATACTGTGTGCATTCAGATATAACAGCTTTAGTCCTGTATTCGACACCCTTTTTGATTTCTGTCCCCCTTTCACATCCCACTATCATCTGTCTGCCTTTCCTGACAGTCTTGCTATACCCCAACTCTGCTTCTAAACCAACATCCCTCTCCTCGGCCTTTATCACTCTGGCTGCCATCCCCCTGCCAAATTAGCTGAAACCCTCCCCGACAGCTCTCGTAAAGCTACCCGCAAGGATATTGGCCCCCCCCCCCCCTCAGGTTCAGGTGCATCGACTCCGAGGCAGCCCATTCCTGGAGTCAGAGGAAGGGCACGTGGAGTGATGGCTGTGAAAGGCCATCCGAGCCTCCGCGCAGGCTGCCCGGCTCCTGTGTTCTGCTGCAAGAGGAACGATATCAGGAGATACTTTTCAATCTCTTCAGGGGATTGAACAAGAGGGTTTTATTTCAGGGCTACCAAAGTTCAAAGTAAATTTATTATCCAAGTACATATGTACAGTGGTACCCTGAGATTCATTTTCAATAGGACAAGGAAATAAAACAGAATCAGTGGAAAAACTACTCACAAACCAAGACTGACAGAGGATCAGTGTGCAAAAAAAAACCCCTTAATCATTAATAATAGCACTAAATAAATAAATATGACAGCATAGTAACAGACCCTCTCGGCCCCACGAGCCCACGCCACGCCGATGTGACAATTAACCGGAGCACCCTGGTAGCACAGCAGTTGGCCCTGCGCTATTTCAGCTCAGGACTTTTGGAATTCCGGCGCTACCTGCAAGCGATTTCTACGTTCTCCCCGTGACCATGTGGATCTCCTCCGGGTGCTCCGGTTTCCCCCCCACAGTCCGAAGACCTAGGTCAGCCGGTCGTTGATTAGGCTGGGGTTTGTTGGGCAGCGAGGCTCGAAGGGCCTGTTCCGAGCTCGGTCTCGATGTAAAGTGAAACTCGTAACCTGTTTATCTTTGCAACGTTGATGGAAACCCCCGTGGTGTCGGGGAGGGCGTACAAACTCCTTACAGACAGTAGCGGGAATTGAACCCCAGTTGCTGGTGCTCTAATAGCATTACACTAACCATTACACTACCAACCCCCCCCCAAAGCTACGGAAAATCAGACGTAAAACGGAAGAAGCACTTGAAGTCACTAGTCTCCAAACTCTCACTAACAAGCTGAAGATCATCTTAATGGATCCTCTTAAAGGTTCCAGCATTGGGAGGTCAACGTAGTTGTCACAACTGGGTGAGGTGTTGCTGAGAAAAATCTGAAGGATGGAAACTTGCCCAAGGCTGGAGCTGTTGATACTCCTCTTGCGGGAAGGCAGGGAGACTTCTGGTGCCTGTGCTCTAGTATCTGTGGTTCTATGACTGGATGTGGAGAGGATCTTCCCTATAGTGGGGGAGTCTAGGACCAGAAGGCACAGATAGAGTGGATGTGGAGAGGATGTTTCCTATAGTGGGGGAGTCTAGGACCAGAGGGCACAGATAGAGTGGATGCGGAGAGGGTGTTTCCTATAGTGGGGGAGTCTAGGACCAGAGGGCACAGATAGGGTGGATGAGGAGAGGATGTTTCCTGTAGTGGGGGAGTCTCGGACCAGAGGGTACAGATAGAGTGGATATGGGGGGGGGGGGGGGTGAGGGGTGAGGTGTTTCCTATAGTGGGGGAGTCTTGGACCAAAGGACACAGATGAAGTGGATATGGAGAGGATGTTTCCTTTGCTGTGGGGAGGCTAGGACCAGAGGCCACAGCCTCAGAATAGAGATAAGTCCCTTTAGAATGGAGATGAGCCCGAGAGTGGTGAAGCTGTGGAATTCATTGCTGCAGACAGCTGTGGAGGCCAAATCAATGGGTATATTTAAAGTGGAGGTTGTTAGGTTCTTGATCAGTCAGGGCATCAAAGGTGACGGGGAGAAGGCAGGAGAATGGGGTTGTGAGGGGTTAATAAATTAACCATGATGGAATGGCGGAGCCGACTCGATGGGCTGAGTGACCCAGTTATGCTCCTGTGTCCTGTGGTTTGATGGGAATTGTAACCCACAGCAGCAGCTATAGAACAGTACACAAAACAGGCCCTTCAGCCCACCTAGTCTGTGCTGAACCATTAATATGCCTAGTTCCACTGATCTGCAACCGGACCATAGCCCTCGATACCCCTCTTATCCATCATGATGTGCCATGTTGTATGATGTGGGCGATTCACGGTCTTTCCATGACCGTGATGGTTCTTGGCAAATTTTTCCACTGAAGTGGTCTGCCATCGCCTTCGCCTGGACAGTGTCTTTACAAGGCTGGTGACCCCTCTCCCCCCAGCCATTATCAATACTCTTCAGAGATTGTCCGCTGTTGTCAGCGGTCACATAGCCAGGACTTGTGATCTGCATCGGCTTCTCCTACGACCATCTACCTCCTGTCTCCACAACTGTGACCCTGATCAGGGTGGAGGGGGGTGAGGGCTACACCTTGCCCAAGGGTGATCTGCAGGCTAGCCGAGGGAAGGAGCACCTCACACCTCCTTTGGTAGAGACGTGTCTCCATCCCATCTGTGTACCTCTCCGAATTTCCCATGATGGTGAATGATGTCGACTGAGCCAAGCTTGCCCTTTGCAACGGCAGAACTTCTTCATTAGTTAAAATCCCATGCTCAGTGTTCTCCCGAATTCTTCCGGCCGTCAGTGTCTGCTTTGCCTCCCTCACTGTCTGGGTGTGTCTGTGTGTGACAGGGGCCTTCTACCTAGTCTTTGAGTACATGGACCATGATTTGATGGGGCTTCTGGAGTCGGGACTGGTGCATTTCACTGAGGACCACATCAGATCCTTCATGAGGCAGCTGATGGATGGCCTGGACTACTGTCACAAGAAGAACTTCCTGCACCGCGATATCAAATGCTCCAACATCCTCCTCAACAACAGGTACGGGGGGGTGGGGTGGGATTGGCACAGCCAGCACCCCGGTACAGGGGTTGGTAGTGGCTGGGATTACTGTGGGAGTTGGGAGTAAGTGAGTTGTCCATGGCCGGAGAGTTAATTTATTCAGAGATACAGCACCCCGGTACAGGGGTTGGTAGTGGCTGGGATTACTGTGGGAGTTGGGAGTAAGTGGGTTGTCCATGGCCGGAGAGTTAATTTATTCAGAGATACAGCAGCCCGGTACAGGGGTTGGTAGTGGCTGGGATTACTGTGGGAGTTGGGAGTAAGTGAGTTGTCCATGGCCGGAGAGTTAATTTATTCAGAGATACAGCAGCCCGGTACAGGGGTTGGTAGTGGCTGGGATTACTGTGGGAGTTGGGAGTAAGTGAGTTGTCCATGGCCGGAGAGTTAATTTATTCAGAGATACAGCACCCCGGTACAGGGGTTGGTAGTGGCTGGGATTACTGTGGGAGTTGGGAGTAAGTGGGTTGTCCATGGCCGGAGAGTTAATTTATTCAGAGATACAGCAGCCCGGTACAGGGGTTGGTAGTGGCTGGGATTACTGTGGGAGTTGGGAGTAAGTGAGTTGTCCATGGCCGGAGAGTTAATTTATTCAGAGATACAGCAGCCCGGTACAGGGGTTGGTAGTGGCTGGGATTACTGTGGGAGTTGGGAGTAAGTGGGTTGTCCATGGCCGGAGAGTTAATTTATTCAGAGATACAGCAGCCCAGTACAGAGGTGGGTAATGTGGGATTACTGTGGGAGATGGAGGTAAGTGGGTTGTCTGTAGCCGGTGAGTTATTTTATTTTATTCAGAGGTATGGCAGTCTGGTACAGGGGTGGGTAATGTGGGAGTTGGGAGTTGTCCGTAGCCGGTAAATTATTTTATTCAGAGATACAGCACTCCAGTACAGAGGTGGGTAATGTGGGATTACTGTGGGAGTTGGGAGTAAGTGAGTTGTCCACAGCCGGAGAGTTATTTTATTCAGAGATACAGCACTCCAGTACAGAGGTGGGTAATGTGGGATTACTGTGTGAGGTGGGGGTAAGTGGGTTGTCCATAGCTGGAGAGTTATTTTATTCAAAGGTACAACATGGTAACAGGTCCTTCCGGCCCAGCAAACCTGCTCCACCCAGTTACACCCAAGTGACCGATTAACCTGCTAACCGGTGCGTCTTTGGACCGTGGAAGGGGAACGGAGCGCCCGGACAGGAACCCCACGCGGCCGCGGGGAGATGGGACAAGCTCCTTACAGACGGCGGTGGAATTGAACCCGGGTCCCTGGTGCTGTCGGCGTTACAGTAACCGTGTGGCCCAAAGGCTGTTGACGTCGGGGTGTTGGTGGGAGAGCCGGGTCGAGGCTGGGAGGCTGCTGAGTAACGTTTGCGCTCTCTCCATTCAGTGGACAAATCAAACTGGCGGATTTCGGCTTGGCGCGATTGTACAATTCAGAGGAAAGGTGAGATTGAAAATTTTGATTTTTCGTATTATACAGGGACCATTAGTGTGTGGGAACAGTGAACCAGGGGAGGTTTGACAGAGGAATACAAAGTTATGCGGGGTTCAGATAGGGCAAATGCAAGCAGGCTTTTTCCACTGTGATTGGGTGGGACTAGAACTAGATGTCATGGGTTTAAGGGTGAGAGGAACATGAGGGAAAACATCTTCACTGAGAGGGTGGAACGAGCTGCCAGCACAAATGGTGCACCTGTGATCAAGTTCAACGTTTAAGAGAAGTTTGGATAGGGACGTGGATGGGAGTGGCGTGGGGGTCTATTGTCCTGCTGCAGGTCAGTGGAAGTAGGCAGTTGAAATGGTTTTGGCCAAAGGGCCAGTTTCTGTGCTGTAATTTTTCTATGACTCTGACCAACCTGATTTTCGCAATCTACCTGCATATTGAAATCCCCCTTGACTATCATAACCTCGCCCTTTTGACGTGCATTTTCTATCTCCCATTGTAATTTGTAGACTACGTCTTTGCTATCCTTTGGGTGTCTGTATGCAACTCCCATCAGGGTCCTTTTTTCCTTGCATTTTCTCAACTACTCACAACAATTCAACACTTTTGTTCCTTTTGTCACTTCCTTCTAGGATTTGATTTCGTTTTTTTTTTTTACCAACAGAGCCACCCCAACCCCTCTGCCTACCTGTCTGTCCTTTCAATACAATGTGTATCCTTGGATATCAAGCTCCCAGCTATAATCTTCTTTCAGCCATGACTCAGTGACGCCCACAACGTTGTACATACCAATCTCTAACTGCACTACAAGATCATTTACCTTGTTCCATATACTGCGTGCATTCAAATATGACACCTTCGGGATCAGTTTCTGAGATACTCAAACCACCCCATCTGGCACCAGCAGTCATTCCATGATAAAAGTCACTGGGATCCCATTTCTTCCCCATTCTGAATAACAACTGAACCTCTTGAGCATGTCTGCATGCTCTTATGCATTAAGTAGCTTCCACATGATTGACTGATTAAATTAAAGGCATCCGTTAGTCTTGCGAGACCATGGATCTGCGCCTGGAAAGTCTTCACTCTCCAGGGCGCAGGCCTGGGCAAGGTTGTATGGAAGACCGGCAGTTGCCCATGCTGCAAGTCTCTCCTCTCCACGACACCGATGTTGTCCAAGGGAAGGGCATTAGGACCCATACTGCTTGGCACCAGTGTTGTCGCAGAGCAACGTGTGGTTAAGTGCCTTACTCAAGGACACAACACGTTGCCTCGACTGGGGCTCGAACTCACGACCTTCAGGTCGCTAGTCCAATGCCTTAACCACGTGCCCACACTTGGCTGATTAGATATTTGCATTAATGAGCAGGTATACCTAATAAAGTGGCCATTGAGTGTTCTGAATTCTGCCCCCTTCCTCTCCAGTCCTGATGAAAGGTCTCGGCCCAAAACATCGCTGCTTATTCCTCTTCATAAGTGCTGCCCGACCCGCTGAGTTCCTCCAGCGTGTTGGCTGTGTAGGATATCCCTGCTTTGTTGGGAGCGGCTGACCTCAATACTTCATTTTCTCTTTCCCAGCCGCCCCTACACCAACAAGGTGATCACGCTGTGGTATCGGCCGCCGGAACTGCTGCTGGGGGAGGAGCGATACACGCCGGCCATCGACGTTTGGAGCTGCGGGTGCGTGACACACTCACAGCAATTGCGACTGCCGCTCAGGATTGCTCGTGTGTGCAAGTGCATTGGGCTGTTCATTATTTCAAAATCCCTGTGTGTGAAACAGGGAACGAGGAAGTGCTTTTGCTCTGTTGTAAATGCTGATAGTGTGGTGGGGGTGGTGGAGATGCACTGGGGCTGTGGTAAGCAGTGAGAGGCATTCGGGTAAGCTACTGTGGGATAGAGAGCTGAAGAAGGAGGGAGAGAAGGTGAGTTCTGGGGGCAAAATATGTCATATGGACAGCAAGGGACTCAAGTTCAACAGGGCAGATGACGAGAACCAGGGATACTTAATTTTCTTTGAGGGAGGAAATTAAGTAGGAACTTACATATTTAAAATCAAAGGAGAAGTGGAGAGAGGGTCAGCCCAGCAACAAGACGCAAACAGGAGAGACGCTGCTGTCTTTGTGCAGAGGGTGGGTGCAGCTGGCTTCACCGTTGCCGACCGCCTGCGTTTTCTCAAGTTTAACCTGAATTGTCATTCGGCCGTATGTGAATACTGTGAATGCGGTCAATCAAAGCAGCGTTACGCCAGGGCCAAGGTGCAGAACGCAGTGCCAGCAGTCATACGGGGCGCATACAAGTCAGCAGCAAGCACCCACCCAAAAAAAAACAGTCCAAGTCCCTGAGTCCGTGTGTGTTGCAGCAGTCTGCAGTTAAGCACTATACAGCTTGTCTTCTGCCGAGTGAACCCCAGATTCTGCCCTACACCACTGTGACTGAGTAACGTAGTGTGTGAGCGACCGGGGGGCTCAGGACTGTGAGCTGCAGTCACTGTGCACGAGTGAGCTGGGCTGGGTGAGGGGGCGGGCATGGAGAGCCAGGGAATCGGAGTGTGCACTCCTCACTGGTATAAGCCTGCCAGTGGACGTGGTCCAGAGATTCACTGTGAGTGCTCCACCCTCACCCTGCTGCTGGGATTTTCTTCTTCTTCCAATAGTTATTGATTTCTATGTAGAAGAATACAGAGTCCAAGAGAATACATATTACCAAACAAAAGAAAAAATATAATAATACCAGATACAGTATATTGAATCACATTAATGAACTCCTTACTCTATACTCATATAGATTAGATTAATTCGTATATTAGGATATAAACAATTTTATTTAAAAAAAAGATCTACACCCACCACCAAAGTTGAAGCTGTTTGGGGGAAAAAAAGAAAAAAATCCAATTTATCAGATAATAAAATATACTATTAACCAATTTCTGTACTTTAACAAGAAATCAAAGAGTATGAAAATAATTTTAAAACGGTCCCCACAAGTTTTGAAAATCTTGGTTAGATTCAGAAATTGAACAGCGAATCTTCTCTAAATTTAGGCGTGCTGTAACATCCGGCAACCACTGAGCATGATTAGGCGGAACAGCATCCTTCCATTTAAACAAAAGCGCCCTCCTAGCCATAAGAGAGATAAAAACCAGATAGGGCAGTCAAAGGATTAGGCTTAAAATTTACTTTAAAGGGTACAGAAAAAGTTTGGAATTCTTCCAATATTTTCCAAGACTCGGGCACGTCCAAAACATATGAATAAATGAAACTTTTCCATTGTTACACCTATCACAGTAGGTAGATATATCCATATAAAAACAAGATAACTTATCCTTGGTCGTATAGGCCCTATGAACCACTTTAAATTGTAGGAGGGAATGACGAGCACAAAACGATGAAGTACTCACCAATTTAAAAATTTCATTCCAAGTTTCTTTAGAAATCGAGGTCTGTAAATCTTGTTCCCAAAGATTTTTAATTTTGTCTATAAGAATCATTTCTCGTTCCCAATGACATATCATAAATATTGGATATCGAGCTGCTGGGTTCTGAGTGCCAGTGTCCTCAGGGATCTGTGACATGTGTGAGCTGGGTGACTCTGTACAACCCCTGTGCGTGACTCTGGGCACGACACTGAATGCTACTCTGAGTGCGACTCTTGAGTGCCGGTGTCAGCTGGGGTCTAGAGCAAGTGTGGCCTGTGATTGTGAGCTGGCCTTTCTGCATGAGTGTGTGCCGTCGGCCACTGCAGCCGTGCCTCCGCCTCCCTCTCCGAGGACGGCTCGGGGGTTGAGTGGGGCACGTGCTGGTGAGCTCTAACACTCCCCTGTGTTCACAGGTGCATCCTGGGGGAACTCTTCACGAAAAAGCCGATCTTCCAGGCCAACCAGGAGCTGGCTCAGCTTGAACTCATCAGGTAGGAGATGAATTTTGGAGGTTTCATTGCTGCTCCGTGCCGGGTGGGGCAGTTGCCCAGCTGTTAGCGCAGCGCTCGACAGAGCCAGTGACCCGGGTCCGATTCCCGTGACCATCTGAGTTTCCATCGGGTGCTCCGGTTTCATCCCACAGTCCAAATGTACGGGCTAGGGAGGCAGAAACAGGGCTGTTTGGCTGTTGTTTTGCTGTGTGTTGTGCCCTGTGTTCTGCCGAACATTGTGGGCATGCTAGGTTGGTGCCCCGACGTGTGGTGACACTCGCTAGCTGCTCCCAGCTCATCCTCAGACTGTGTTGCTCATTGATTCAGAGGCGCGTTTGAAAGTTCGTATCTCAAAATTATTATCAAAGTATACAACCGCATACAACCCTGAGATTTGTTTTCTTGCGGGCATACACAGTAAATCCAAGAACCACAACTGTATCAATCAAAGCCCGGCATTCAACAGACAACAACTGTGCAAATATAAAAGAGGGGAAAAAACAATAACCAAGCAATAAATATCAAGCACGTGAGATGAAGAGTCCTTGAAAGTGAGCCTTTAGGTTGTGGGAACAGTTCCGTTTTGAGATGAGTAAAGTTATCCCCTCTGGTTCAAGAGCCTGATGGTTGGGGGTAATAACTGTTCCTGAACCTGGTGGTGTGAGTCCTGAGGCTCCTGTACCTCCTTCCTGATGGTTGAGGGGTAATAACTGTTCCTGAACCTGATGGTGTGGGACCTGAGGCTCCTGTACCTCCTCCCTGATGGTTGAGGGGTAATAACTGTTCCTGAACCTGGTGGTGTGGGTCCTGAGGCTCCTGTACCTCCTTCCTGTTGGTTGAGGGGTAATAACTGTTCCTGAACCTGGTGATGTGGGACCTGAGGCTCCTGTACCTCCTTCCTGATGGTTGAGGGGGTAATAACTGTTCCTGAACCTGGTGGTGTGGGTCCTGAGGCTCCTGTACCTCCTTCCTGATGGTTGAGGGGTAATAACTGTTCCTGAACCTGGTGGTGTGGGTCCTGAGGCTCCTGTACCACCTTCCTGATGGTTGAGGAGTAATAACTGTTCCTGAACCTGGTGGTGTGGGTCCTGAGGCTCCTGTACCTCCTTCCTGATGGTTGAGGGGTAATAACTGTTCCTGAACCTGGTGGTGTGGGTCCTGAGGCTCCTGTACCTCCTTCCTGATGGTTGAGGGGTAATAACTGTTCCTGAACCTGGTGGTGTGGGTCCTGAGGCTCCTGTACCTCCTTCCTGATGGCTGAGGGGTAATATAATAACTGCTCCTGAACCTGGTGATGTGGGTCCTGAGGCTCCTGTACCTCCTTCCTGATGGTTGAGGGGGTAATAACTGTTCCTGAACCTGGTGGTGTGGGTCCTGAGGCTCCTGTACCTCCTTCCTGATGGTTGAGGGGGTAATAACTGTTCCTGAACCTGGTGGTGTGGGTCCTGAGGCTCCTGTACCTCCTTCCTGATGGTTGAGGGGTAATAACTGTTCCTGAACCTGGTGGTGTGGGTCCTGAGGCTCCTGTACCTCCTTCCTGATGGTTGAGGGGTAAAAACTGCTCCTGAACCTGGTGGTGTGGGTCCTGAGGATCCTAATCTTCCTTCCTGATGGTTGAGGAGTAATAACTATTCCTGAACCTGGTAGTGTGCGTCTTGCACTTCACTCTGTGGTTGGATGTTTCAACGTGCATGTGACAAATAAAGCTCATCTCTTTACCTTATGTAGAACATACACTGAGTCAGGGCATAGACCATAAGATACAGGAGAAAAATTAGGCCATTTGGCCTATCGAGTCTGCTCCACCAATTCATCAAAGCTGATCCATTTTCCCTCTCATCCCCAATCTCCTGACTTCTCCCCATATCCATTCATACCCTGCCCAATCAATAATATATCAACCTCTGTCTTAAATGTACTCAATGACCTGGCCTCCACAGCTACCTATGGCAACATATTCCAAAGATTCACCACTCTCTGGCTAAAGAAATTCCTCCTCATCTCCATTCTAAACAGACATCCCTCTATTCTGAGGTTGTGTCTTCTGGTTGCAGACTCCCCCACCTTCGGAAACATGCTCTCCACGTCCACTCTATTAAGGCCTTTCACCATTTGATAGGTTTCAATGAGGTCACTCCCTCATTCTCCTGGCGTTCCAGTGAATATAGGCCCAGAGCCATCAAACGCTCCTCATATGACAAGCATTTCAATTCCGGAACCAATTTCATGAACCTTGTCTGAAACCTCTCCAGTTTCGTCACCTCCTTTCTCAGATAAGGGGCCCAAAACTACTCTTAGTTCTCCAAGTGAGGCCTCACCAGAGCCTTATAAAGCCTCAGCATTACATCCTTGTTTTTATATTCTGGTCCCCTGGAAATGAATGCTAACATTGCTTTTGTCTTCCTCACCACTGACTCAGCCTGCACATTAACCTTTAGGGGATCCTGCACAAGGACTCCCAAATCCCTTTGCACCTCAAATTTTTTGTATTTTCTCTCCATTTAGAAAATAGTCAACCCTTTTATTTCTTCTCCCATATACTTCCATACACTTCCCAACACTGTATTCCATCTGCCATCTCTTTGCCCATTCTCCTAATCTAAGTCTTTCTGTGGCCTCTCTACTTCCTCAAAACTACCTGCTCTTTCACCTCTTTGTATCATCCATAAACTTTGCAAAACAGGCATCAATTCCGTTATCCAAGTCATTGACATATAATGTAAAAAATTAGTGGTCCCTGTGGGACTCCACTAGTCACCGGCAACCAACCAGAAAAGGCTCTCATTATTCCCACTCTTTACCTCCTGACAAGTAACCACTGCTCTATACACGTTAGTATCTTTCCCGTAATACCATGAGCTCTTAACTTGTTAAAGAGGCTCATGTGTGGCACTTTGTCGAAGGCTTTCTTCAGTACTTAACATCAATCGATTCTCCTCTGTCTATCCTGTTTGTTATTTCTTCAAACAGATTTGTCAGATTTAGGGAAACCATGTTGGCTATGACCTATTTCATCATGTGCCTCCAAGTACCTCAAAACCACATCCTTAACAATCAACTCCAGCATCTTCCCAGCCACTGAGGTCAGACTAACTGGCCTATAATTCCACTTCTTCTGCCTCTCTCCCTTCTTGAAGAGTGGAGTGACATTTGCAATTTTCCAGTCCTTTGGATACGTTCCAGAATCTAGTGATTCTTGAAAGATCATTACTCATGCCTCCACAATCTCTTCAGTCACCTCTTTCAGAACGCTGGGGTGTACACCAGGTGACTTGCCTACCTTCAGACCTTTCAGTTTCCGAAGAATCTTCTCCCTAGGTTTGGTAACTTTACACACTTCTGCCCCCGAAACTCTACAGCTTCTAGCATAATGCTAGTGACTTCCACTGTGAAGACTGATGCAAAGTACTTAATCAGTTCATCTGCCATTTCCTTGTCCCCCATTGCTACCTCTCCAGCATTGTTTTCCTGCAGTCCGATATCCACTCTCACCTCTCTTTTACACTTCATGTAGCTGAAGAAACTTTTGGTATCCTCTTTAATATTATTGGCTGCCCACCACCCTGCGACCAGACATTGTCCTAGTGTCTGAGTCGACTAAGCAAGTGGTGCTGCTGGAGCTGACAGTCCCACGGGAAGATAGCTTGGAAGAGGCCTTTGAGAGGAAGCTCTCCAAGTACGCAGGACTGGTCAGCAACTGTCAGCAGGCTGGATGGAGAGCGAGGTGTCTCCCAGTGGAGGTTGGTTGTCGGGGATTCGCAGCCCGTTCTTTAGTTAGAGCCTTCAGCATTTTGGGCGTCGAGGGAGAGAGGAAGAGGAGAGCCATCCGCAGTACCACCAATGCGGCAGAGAGGGCCTCAAGATGGCTGTGGCTCAAAAGAGGGGAGCCATGGAGTCATAAGTAGCTAGCCATCTGGACACAAGCTGGGGTCTGATCAGCCCCGGCTGGGTCACCTGGAGGAGGTTGTATGATGTTAAAAGACCCGAAACACCCGATGATTCCAGGAACATCACTGAGGATGTGTCCAGAAGCATCAATAGATGTATGCACACAGAATTCCATCTTTTCTTTCATAATGAATTTTTTTTAGTTGCCTTCTGTAGGTTTTTAAAAGCTTCCCAATCCTCTAACTTCCCACTAATTTTTGCTCTATACGATGCCCCCTCTTTGGCTTTTATGTTGGCTTTTTCTTCTCTTGTTAGCCAAGGTTGTGTCACCTTCCTCTTTGGGATGTGTATATATCCTGCGCCTTCCAAATTGCTTCCAGAAATTTCAGCCATTGCTGCTCTGCCGTCATCCCTGCCAGTGTCCTTTTCCAAACAATTCTAGCCAGCTTCTCTCTAGTGCCTCTGTAATTCCCTTTTACTACACTTGATACATCTGACTTTTAGCTTCTCCTCCTCAAATTTACAGGTGAATTCGATCATATTGTGATTACTTACCCCTGAGGGTTCCTTTACCTTAAGCTCTCTGATCAATTCCAGTTCATTGCACAATACCCAGTCCAGAGTAGCTGATCCTCCAGTGGGCTCAACCAGGAACTGCTCTAAAAATCCATCTATAGGTCCTCTAGAAATTACCCTCCTGTAATCCAGTACCAACCTGATTTTCCCAATCTACTTGCATATTGAAATCCCCCATGACTATTGTAACATTGCCCTTTTGCCATGTGTTTTCTACCTCCTGTTGTAGACAACATCCTTACTACTATTTGGAGGTCTGTATAAAACTCCCATCAGGAGCTTTTTTTTACCCTTGGCTCTATCCAGAATGATTCATTGCCTTCCGACCCTCTGTCACCTCTTCCTGATGACTTGATTTCATTTTTTACCAACAGAACCACACCACCCCCTCTGCCTACCTGCCTGTCATTTCAATGCAATGGCATCCTTGGACATTAAGCTCCCAGATATAATAGAAACATAGAAAATAGGTGCAGAAGTAGGCCGTTTGGCCCTTCGAGCCTGCACCGCCATTCAGTATGATCATGGCTGATCATCCAACTCAGAACCCTGTACCTGCCTTCCCTCCATACCCCCTGATCCCTTCAGCCACAAGGGCCATATCTAACTCCCTCTTAAATATAGCCATTGAACTGGCCTCAACTGTTTCCTGTGGCAGAGAATTCCACAGATTCACCACTCTCTGTGTGAAGAAGTTTTTCCTCATCTCGGTCCTAAAAGGCTTCCCCTTTATCCTCAAACTGTGACCCCTCGTTCTGGACTTCCCCAACATTGGGAACAATCTTCCTGCATCTAGCCTGTCCAATCCCTTTAGGATTTTATACGTTTCAATAAGATCCCCCCTCAATCTTCTAAATTCCAACGAGTATAAGCCTAGCCGATCCAGTCTTTCATGATATGAAAGTCCTGCCATCCCAGGAATCAATCTGGTGAACCTTCTTTGTACTCCCTCCATGGCAAGGATGTCTTTCCTCAGATTAGAGGACCAAAACTGCACACGGTACTCCAGGTGTGGTCTCACCAAGGCCTTGTACAACTGCAGTAGTACCTCCCTGCTCCTGTACTCGAATCCTCTCGCTATAAATGCCAGCATACCGTTCGCCTTTTTCACCGCCTGCTGTACCTGCATGCCCACTTTCAATGACTGGTGTACAATGACACCCAGGTCTCGTTGCACCTCCCCTTTTCCTAATCGGCCACCATTCAGATAATAATCTGTTTTCCTATTTTCTTCCTCCAACCATGACTCTGTGATGCCTACAGCATCATAGATGTCAATCTGTAACTGTGCTACAAGAATCAGTGCAACTTTATTGCGTATACTGCGCACATTCTAATGCAGCGCCTTCAGTCCTGTGTTCACCCTTTGCGATTTTGATGTTGCAGCTCATCCTGTTGACTGCCATTTTGTCCTGTCGTCAGCCTCTCCTTGCTCAGACTCTCACTGCACACTGCCTCTTGTCTGCAAACCAGCGAGTTCACCCTCAGCACCGTCTCTCCGGTTCCCAGCCCCCTGCCAAGTTTGTTTGAAACCTCCGGAACACCTTTAGCAAGCCTGCCCGCAGGGATATTTGGTCACCCTCGGGTTCGGGTGTAACCTGTCCCTTCTGCACAGGTTGTTCTTTTTCCCCGGAAGAGGTCCCGATCATCCCTAAATCTGAACCGCTGCTCCCCCACCCCACTGCACCAGTTCCTCAGCCATGCCTTCACCTGCCAAATCATTCTATTCTTACCCTCACTGGCATTTCCAGAGATTGCTACCCCGGAGGTGCTGTTTCTCAGCTTTCTACCTCGCTCCCTAAAATCTCCCTTCAGGGCTTCCTCGGCTTCTCTACTGTGCCAATGCTGCCAGAGTGCACCAAGACTTCTGGCTGCTCACCCTCCCTCTTGAGAATGCTGTGGACCCGATCCGAGACATCCCCGACCCTGGCACCTGGGAGGCAACGTGCCATCTGGTTGCCTTATCATGCCCACGGAATCTCATCTCTGTTCCTCTGACTGGGGAATCTCCTGTCACCTCTGCAGTCCTCTTCACTTCTCTGCTGTTCAGAGCCACGGCACCAGACTCAATGCCAGAGACATAGCATCTGTTTCAGTTCAGGAATGAAACCTCCCAGCCTTCAATGAACACACCTGTGCGTGACTCCAGGCTGACCCTCGGGGGTGCCTGATGTAGCCAGTCATTCGTACCGTGTTTTGAAATCAGCATGCAAGCCAAATGAAAGCAGCCTGCCCAGCATTATCCTCTGGTGTGACTTTTTATTGTGAAACTTTGTCTAGATGTTGTAGTTAACCACGGAAGGGGAACAGTCTTGCCAGTATCGACACACAACACTGGAAAACAAGAAGAGGCCCCTTGACCCCTCATGCCTCCTCATGGTTCTCAATCCCTGATCGTTCAGTGATTGGTTTATCAGTCAGATCTTCTGGTTTCTTCTGTGTAACGACGGCAGAATCAAAATATTTGTTCACCCTTTCCATTTCCCAATTCCCCTGGCCAATTCTCTGAAGAGCCAGTCTTTTCCCAAGTTGTTCACTTTACAATGGTAAGCTTTGTATTCGTCAACTTTCATCATCATCATCAGGTGCGGTGCCCAGATTGAGCTCTGACTGCCATGGCCCACACACTCCTGTTTCAGGTCAAGTGGATCAATTCATTGGTATTCATTTCCAGTTCTCTGGCTGCTGTGTCCATCATCATTTGTCTTTGTCTTCCTTTTGCTTTCTTCCCTTCAATCTTTCCCATAATTACCGTGCATTCTAACTCCTCTTTTTAATCACATGTCCAATGAAGTCACGTTGCCTTTTCATGATCTCATACATTATTTCTCTTTTTGTGCCTTGCTCTGTTCATGACATCCTCATTAGTTATTCGTTTTGTCCATGATATTCTTTACATCCTTCTCAAAAACCACATCTCTGCTGCTTCAATTCATTTCCTCATGTTACTAGATATTGTCCAACATTCTGAGCCATATAACATAACTAGATAAACGTAACATTTCAGTACTCTGAGGCGGGTTGTCATGCCTAGTTTAGTGTTTGTCAGTATACTCTTTATTCTCATAAAGGTGTCTTTTGCCATCCCTATTCTTCTTTTGATATCCAAGTCGCACCTGCCATCTGATGTCACCCAGCTTCCTAAGTAGCAAAAGTTCTGTACTTGTTTTATGTCTTCCCCGTTTATTCTCAGCCTGCAGATAGGATTCTCCTTCTTTTTGGATATCACCATACATTCTGTCTTTTTGCAATTGTCCACTTTAACAAATTTTTACTCTTTTTTATTTCTTGCCCCTTTGTTCTCATACTCATTCATCCCCCACATGTCTCTGGTTTGTCGTCTTGTAGTTCTTGATTCGGAATCAGAATCTGGTTTAATATCACCGGCCTATGTTGTGAAATTTGTTGTTATGGGGCAGTAGTACATTGCAATACATAGTAACAAACTGTAAGTTACCGTAAGGATATGTGTATTAAACAAGTAGTGAGGTATGTTCATGGGTTCACTGTCTATTCAGAAATCTGATGGCGGAGGGGAAGGAGCTGTTCCTGAAGTGTTGAGTGTGTGTCTTCACCTCCTCCCTGATGGTGGCGGTGTTCTGGGTGACGGGAGTTTTTAATGACAGAAAACTGCCTTTTTGAGGTGGCCTGGATGGTGCCCAGATTAAGCAGCAATTTTTTTCAGCCTATTTCGATCCTGTGGACTGACCGCACCAACCCCCCCACCCCCCCGCAACCCATACCAGTCAGTGATGCAAGCAGTTAGAATGCTCTCCACAGTACATCAGCGGAAACTTGCGAGCGTCTTTGATGACATACCAGGTCTCCTCAAACTCCGAATGAACTTGCTTGAGTCTGGCTATTTGATGGGTTGGTTGTTGTTAGAGCTGGCATTTTGAATAAGGCGACCACAACCTTTCTGTTCTCCCTCTTCCCTTTCTTCGTTTTCTGCTTCTGGTAACTCTCAGCAGTCAGCTCTAAGCGACCAGTTTCACGCTTCGTTCCTGACTCCCGAACCTGCGGATCGCAAAATCACCGCGATCCAACAGCGCTTACTTAAGCCCATCGCCCCTGCTAGGCTAGACTTTCAAATTGACCCCCAGATGTGTAACCCAACTTCGAAGATCCTTCCTCTCCCAAGGATGAGACTTATGGATCTTCTGTTGGCATTTCTGTAGCTTCTCCAGGTGTGTAGCCCGTCTTTTGAGATCCTCCTCCTCCCGGGGATGAGATCTGTGGATCTTCTGTTGGCATTTCTATAGCCTCCCCAGGTGTGTAGCCCGTCTTTGAGATCCTCCTTCTCCCAGGGATGAGATCTGTGGATCTCCTGTTGGTGTTTCTATAGCCCCCCCCCCCCCCCCGCCAGGTGTGTAGCCCGTCTTTGAGATCCTTCTCCTCCCAGGGATGAGATCTGTGGATCTCCTGTTGGTGTTTCTATAGCCCCCCCAACCCCCCAGGTGTGTAGCCCGTCTTTTGAGATCCTCCTCCTCCCAGGGATGAGATCTGTGGATCTTCTGTTGGCATTTCTGTATCTCCTCGAGTGAAGCCCATCTTCAAAGATCCTTCTCCTTCCAGAGATGAGATCTGTGGATCTTCTGTTGGCATTTCTGTAGCTCCGCCCCCCCCCCCCCCCACAGGTGTGTAACCCGTCTTTGAGATCCTCCTTCTCCCAGAGATGAGATCTGTGGATCTTCTGTTGGCGTTTCTGTAGCTCCTCGAGTGTAGCCCATCTCTGGAGCTCCTGTTGGTGTTTCTGTGGCGCTGTTTTTTTATGTGATGGGTTGCTAGCCCTATGCCCAACCCTCCTCCTTTCACAGCCAGGCTTGGGACCCGCCATGGCGGAGTTAGGATCCGACAGTAGTGCGAGCTGACATAGTTTCTATTTCATCCCATCCCGAATGTGCTCAGCTGTGTGAAGTGTTTCACACTCAGGGTTCACTGTTGGGATTGAGTTTCACGGGTTTGCCATGGCCCAGGGGGTGTGGAGGCGGTTCCTGGCCATCTCTGAGGGTGCTGGAACTGCTGCGGATAACCATTCTGCTCTGTTGTTTTGCGTTTCTCCAGTCGGTTATGCGGCAGTCCTTGCCCAGCTGCCTGGCCAGACGTCATTAAGCTACCCTACTTCCACACCATGAAACCCAAGAAGCAGTATCGGCGGCGGCTCCGTGAAGAATTTGCATTGTAAGTTCCGTCGGCGGCGCGAACGTGGCACTCGGTGGTGGGGTGCGTCTTGAAAATGCCCCGGGATATTTGATGGGACCACGTAGAGGGCGTTTTCTTTGAGTCCATTCAGCCCATCCAGTCTGCTCTGCCATTCCATCACGGCTGATTTAATATCCCACTCAAACCTATTCTCCTACCTTCTCCCAGTAACATCCGACGCCCTGCCTAAACCGCCGCATCAAATATACCCAACTTGGCATGCACAGCCGTCCGTGGTAAAGAATTCCACAGATTTGCCATTCTGAGGCAGTGTCCTCTGGTCCTAGACTCCCCCGACTATGGGAAACATCCTTTCCACATCCACTCTATCTGTGTCCTCTGGTCCTAGACTCCCCCACTATAGGAAACATCCTCTCCACATCCACTCTATATGTGCCCTCTGGTCCTAGACTCCCCCACTATAGGAAACATCCTCTCCACATCCACTCTATCTGTGTCCTCTGGTCCTAGACTCCCCCAACTATGGGAAGTATCCTTTCCAAATCCACTCTATCTGTGTCCTCTGGTCCTAGACTCCCCCACTATAGGAAACATCCTCTCCACATCCACTGTATCTGTGTCCTCTGGTCCTAGACTCCCCCACTATAGGAAATATTCTCTCTATGTCCACTCTATCTTGTCCTTTCAATATTCGACAAATTTCAATGAGATCCACCCCCCATTCTTCTAAACTCCGGTGAGTCCAGGCCCATGGCCGTCAAATGCTCCTCATACGTTAACCCTTTCATATGTGGAATCTATTCTCATGAGCCTCCTCTGGATCCTCTCCGGTGCCAGCGCAACCTTCCTTTGACAAGGGGCCCAAAATGCTCACTGCTCACAGCCGCACTAACCTGGCCTGGAGTGTATGCAGGCCAGGAAAAGGAACAGGTCATTCAACCCTTTAATACCATTCCATCATTTCAAGAAATCTGTGTTCTTCATCCTTAACGCCATCAGAAACTGACCCCTGCTGCTCAGGGAATGTGATACAAATTCACACAGTGCTCTTCATGGGCAAGTACTCACTGACTTCCTGCTCTTTTCTTGGATTCTGACCCCCCAAGTCCCAAAGTTTCGGGGTGACGAGGTGGAGACACGTCCCTACCAAAGGAGGTGTAATGCACTCCTTCCGTCTGCTAGCCTGTAGGTCACCCATGGGCAGGGTACAGCACCTGCTTCGCCCCCTGATCAGAGTCACGTGAATTCATGGGAGCAGGTGGCGGACGGTCGTATGAGTAGCCGGTGCACATCACAAGTCCTGGTGATGGGACGGCGGCTGAAGAGTATTGATAAATTGACCTTTGCTGGGTGTGAGCCGAGCCCTGGTGAACGGCCCTTCGTTGTCCGTTGTCTCGTCTTTTGGGGATGGAACCCCCGGGGGGGGGGGGGGGCACGCGCTCTCTGCGTTGTGAAGCAGTATGTATTGTTCCTGTGCCTCTGTAAGCTGGGCCCAGGTTCCCCACCGTGTGTGTGTGTCTCTTCTGTCTGTCAGGTTGACAATGTGGCAACGTGCTGTTTAAGGACATCAGAAATAGGAGCAGGAGTCGGCCATCTGGCCCGTTGAGTCTGCTCCGTTATTCAATAAGATCGTGGCTGATCTGACCATGGACTCATCTCCACCTGCCTGCCTTTTCCCCACAACCCTTAATTCCCCGACAGCACAAAAATCTATCCAACCTTGTCTTAGATATATTTACTGAGGTAGCCTCCACTGCTCCATTGGGCAGACAATTCCACAGATTCACCACCCTCTGGGAAAAGCAGTTCCTCCTCATCTCCGTCCTGAATCTACTCCCCTGAATCTTGAGGCCGTGTCCCCTCGTCCTACCAGTGGAAACAACCTTCCTGCCTTTGCCTCATCTATCCCTTTCATAATTTTACGTGTTCCCGTAAGATCTCCTCTCGTCCTTTCTGCAGTATCCCGCTCCCTGCCCTGGACCTGCTGGACAACATGCTGACACTGGACCCCAGCAAGCGCTACACCGCTGAGCAAACCCTCCAGAGCGACTTTCTCAAGAACGTCGACCCCACAAAGATGCCTCCTCCTGAGTAAGTATGGCGGCCCACTGCGTGAGCACGGGCACACCGGCGTTCCGCGGTTCTCCGTACGGTTTCTTCCTCCTGCAGTGTGACCCTTCCCTTCTCCCGGCATTGTACTTGACGCGAAGCAGCTCTGTCTGCACCGGCGGCTGTGAGCACGCAACTAACCGGCGGATAGCCTGCGACGGCGCTGCGGGGAGCTCAGAGACCAACAGAACTGAACAAATGCTGCCCCGCCCAGCTCAACAACAACAGCAGCGCACCCTCAGATCAAACCAGGTCAGGTTTAATTGTCACTCAAACCATACGTGGAGACAGCCGAATGAGGCACTGTCCCCCAGTAAGTTCCTCCAGCAACGTAGTGCCCATCTAACTCGGCCAGCTGTGGTACGCAACACCCAGACTGCTGCCCGATCAGCAGGTCAGTTCTTCGTTAATACTGCCGCGGGAAGTACAGCCCTTCCTTCACCACCCGTCCCCCCGGTATCACTCCTCTCCCAGTACTTCCCCATTCTGCGATAACACACAGTTCTGCTCCCGATGGTATGGGGCTGTCTCAGTCAGTGACCTGCCGGGTCGTACGGACACTCAGTTCTGGCCCCGATGATGTGAGGCTCCCTCGGTCACTCTCCTGCCTGGTCGTACGGACACTCAGTTCTGTCCTGATGGTGTGAGACTCCCTCGTTCACCATCGTGCCTGGTCGTACGGACACTCAGTTCTGCTCCTGATGGTGTGAGGCTCCCTCGGTCACTGTCCTGCCTGGTCGTACGGACACTCAGTTCTGTCCCCGATGCTGTGGGGCTCCCTTGGTCACTCTCCTGCCTGGTTGTACGGACACTCAGTTCTGTCCTGATGGTGTGAGACTCCCTCGTTCACCATCGTGCCTGGTCGTACAGACACTCGGTTCTGTCCCTGATGCTGTGAGGCTCCCTCGGTCACTGTCCTGCCTGGTCGTACGGACACTCAGTTCTGCTCCTGATGCTGTGAGGCTCCCTCGGTCACTGTCCCGCCTGGTTGTACGGACACTCAGTTCTGTCCCCGATGCTGTGGGGCTCCCTCGGTCACTGTCCTGCCTGGTCGTACGGACACTCAGTTCTGTCCCCGATAGTGTTAGGCTCCCTCGATCACTCTCCTGCCTGGTCGTACGGACACTCAGTTCTGTCCCCGATGCTGTGGGGCTCCCTCGGTCACTCTGCTGCCTGGTCGTACAGACACTCAGTTCTGTCCCCGATAGTGTTAGGCTCCCTCGGTCACTCTGCTGCCTGGTCGTACGGACACTCAGTTCTGTCCTGATGGTGTGAGACTCCCTCGTTCACCATCGTGCCTGGTCGTACGGACACTCAGTTCTGTCCTGATGGTGTGAGACTTCCTCGTTCACCATCGTGCCTGGTCGTACGGACACTCAGTTCTGTCCCCGATGCTGTGGGGCTCCCTCGGTCGCTGCCCTGCCTGGTCGTACGGACACTCAGTTCTGTCCCTGATGCTGTGGGGCTCCCTCGGTCACTCTCCTGCCTGGTTGTATGGACACTCAGTTCTGTCCCCGGTAGTGTTAGGCTCCCTCGGTCACTGTCCTGCCTGGCAGGCTGACAGCAGATGGAATACTGGGACTGATGAGCGGGCCAGTGTGTCGGCATTTGATTTAGGGAGTACGTGAGACGAGCAGGAAGCTGCCGGTTTAAATACTCTGCGCCACCCGTTGGGCGTGAGACGAGTCTGGTAGTTGTCCGCCAGCCCGCCATGGCTCAGTTTTAGCATTTTCCTTGCCGCCTCCCTTCCAGCCTCCCCCACTGGCAGGATTGCCACGAGCTGTGGAGCAAGAAGCGCCGGCGGCAGAAGCAAGCCGGAATTGTCGAGGACCCGCCGGTGCCGAAGGCGCCGCGCAAAGACACCGCGACCAGCACCGACGACAGTCGCAACAGCACACCGCAGAGCGTGGCCCCCGCAGCGGGGAAAGCTCCAAGCAGCAGCATTACCGATGTGGCCGGTGAGTGGATAGAGAGCCGGGGGTGGGGACACTGACGTGGACGGTGAGTGGACAGGGACGGGGGGTGGGGACACTGATATGGACAGAGAGCAGGGGGTAGTGGGAACACGCGGACAGAGAATGGACAGAGAGCGGGGGGGGTAGTGGGAATACGTGGACAGAGAGTGGGGGGGTAGTGGGAACACGTGGACAGAGAGCGGGGGGGTAGTGGGAACACGTGGACAGAGAGCGGGGGGTAGTGGGAACACGTGGACAGAGAGTGGGGGGGGTAGTGGGAACACGTGGACAGAGAGCGGGGGGGTAGTGGGAATACGTGGACAGAGAGTGCGGGGTAGTGGGAACACGCGGACAGAGAGCGGGGGGGGGTAGTGGGAACACGTCGACAGAGAGCGGGGGGGTAGTAGGAACACGTGGACAGAGAGCCGGGGGTGGGGACACTGACGTGGATGGTGAGTGGACAGAGACGGGGGGTGGGGACACTGACATGGACGGTGAGTGGACAGGGACGGGTGGGGACGGTGAGTGGACAGAGACGGGGGGTAGTGGGAACACGTGGACAGAGAGCGGGGGGGTAGTGGGAACACGTGGACAGAGAGCGGGGTGGTAGTGGGAACACGCGGACAGAGAGCTGGGGGGGTAGTGGGAACACGCGGACAGAGAGCGGGGGGGGGTAGTGGGAACACGTCGACAGAGAGCGGGGGGGTAGTAGGAACACGTGGACAGAGAGCCGGGGGTGGGGACACTGACGTGGATGGTGAGTGGACAGAGACGGGGGGTGGGGACACTGACGTGGACGGTGAGTGGACAGGGACGGGTGGGGACGGTGAGTGGACAGAGACGGGGGGTAGTGGGAACACGTGGACTGAGAGCGGGGGGGTAGTGGGAACACATGGACTGAGAGCGGGGGGGTAGTGGGAACACATGGACAGAGAGCGGGGGGGTAGTGGGAACACGTGGACAGAGAGGGGGGGTAGTGGGAACACGTGGACAGAGAGCGGGGGGGGGTAGTGGGAACACGTGGACAGAGAGCGGGGGGGTAGTGGGAACACGTGGACAGAGAGCGGGGGGGTAGTGGGAACACGTGGACAGAGAGCGGGGGGGTAGTGGGAACACGTGGACAGAGAGCGGGGGGGTAGTGGGAACACGTGGACAGAGAGCGGGGGGGTTAGTGGGAACACGTGGACAGAGAGCGGGGGGGTAGTAGGAACACGTGGACAGAGAGCGGGGGGGTAGTGGGAACACGTGGACAGAGAGCGGGGGGGTAGTGGGAACACGTGGACAGAGAGCTGGGGGGGTAGTGGGAACACGTGGACAGAGAGCGGGGGGGATAGTGGGAACACGTGGACAGAGAGCGGGGGGTAGTGGGAACACGTGGACAGAGAGCGGGGGGGTAGTGGGAACACGTGGACAGAGAGTGGGGGAGTAGTGGGAACACGTGGCCGGTGAGTGGACAGAGAGTTGGGGGTAGTGGGAACACGTGGACAGAGAGCGGGGGGGTAGTAGGAACACGTGGACAGAGAGTGAGGGGGGTAGTGGGAACACGTGGCCGGTGAGTGGACAGAGGGCGGGGGGGTAGTGGGAACACGCGGACAGAGAATGGACAGAGACGGGTGGGTCCAGTGAGTGGACAGAGAGCGGGGGGGTAGTGGGAACACGTGGACAGAGAGGGGGGGGTAGTGGGAACACGTGGACAGAGAGGGGGGCTAGTGGGAACACGTGGGCAGTGAGTGGACAGAGACGGAGGGTGGGGACACTGACGTGGATGGTGAGTGGACAGAGAGGGGGGCTAGTGGGAACACGTGGGGGGTGAGTGGACAGAGACGGGTGGGAAAACTGATGTGGACGGTGAGTGGACAGAGACGGGGGTAGTGGGAACCCGTGGATGGTGAGTGGACAGAGACGGGTGGGGACGGTGAGTGGACAGAGAGCGGGGGGGTAGTGGGAACACGTGGACAGAGAGCGGAGGGTGGGAACACTGACGTGGATGGTGAGTGGACAGAGAGCCGGGGGTAGTGGGAACACGTGGCCGGTGAGTTGACAGAGATGGGGACATTGATGTGGACGGTGAGTGGACAGAGAGCGAGGGGTAGTGGGAACCCATGGGTGGTGAGTGGACAGAGGGTGTGGGGACACTGATGTGGACAGTGAGTGGACAGAGACGGGCGGGGACACTGATGTGGACGGTGAGTGGGCAGAGATGGGGGGGTGGGGACACTAACGTGGACGGTGAGTGGACAGAGACGGAGGGTGGGGACACTGATGTGGACAGTGAGTGGACAGAGATGGGCGTGGACACTGATGTGGACGGTGAGTGGACAGAGACGGAGGGTGGGGACACTGACGTGGGTGGTGAGTGGACAGAGACGGGGGGGTGGGAACACGTGGACGGTGAGTGGACAGAGACAGGCGGGGACACTGATGTGGATGGTGAGTGGACAGAGACGGAGGGTGGGGACACTGATGTGGACAGAGACGGAGGGTGAGGATACTGATGTGGACGGTGAGTGGACAGAGACGGGGCGGGGACACTGATGCGGACGGTGAGTGGGCAGAGATGGGGGGGGTGGGGACACTGACCTGGACGGTGAGTGGACAGAGATGGGGGGGGTGGGGACACTGATGTGGACGGTGAGTGGACAGAGATGGGGGGTGGGGACACTGATGTGGACGGTGAGTGGGCAGAGATGGGGGGGGTGGGGTCACTGACCTGGACGGTGAGTGGACAGAGACGGAGGGTGGGGACACTGATGTGGACGGTGAGTGGACAGAGACAGAGGGTGGGGACACTGACCTGGACGGTGAGTGGACCGGGGTTGGGGGTAGGGACACTGATGTGGACGGTGAGTGGACAGAGACAGGCGGGGACACTGATGTGGACGGTGAGTGGGCAGAGATGGGGGGTGGGGACACTGATGTGGACGGTGAGTGGACAGAGACGGAGGGTGGGGTCACTGTGGACAGTGAGTGGACAGAGACGGGGTGGGGACACTGATGTGGACAGTGAGTGGACAGAGACGGAGGGTGGGGACACTGATGTGGACGGTGAGTGGACAGAGATGGGGGGTGGGGACACTGATGTGGACAGTGAGTGGACAGAGACGGAGGGTGGGGACACTGACGTGGACGGTGAGTGGGCAGAGATGGGGGGGGTGGGGACACTGACCTGGACGGTGAGTGGACAGAGACGGAGGGTGGGGACACTGACGTGGATGGTGAGTGGACAGAGATGGGGGGTGGGGACACTGATGTGGACGGTGAGTGGACAGAGACGGAGGGTGAGGATACTGATGTGGACGGTGAGTGGACAGAGACGGAGGGTGGGGACACTGATGTGGACGGTGAGTGGGCAGAGATGGGGGGGTGGGGACACTGATGTGGACGGTGAGTGGACAGAGACGGGCGGGGACACTGATGTGGACGGTGAGTGGGCAGAGATGGGGGGGGGGAGGTGGGGACACTGACCTGGACGGTGAGTGGACAGAGATGGGGGGTGGGGACACTGATGTGGACGGTGAGTGGACAGAGACGGGTGGGAACACTGACGTGGGTGGTGAGTGGACAGAGACGGAGGGTGGGGTCACTGTGGACGGTGAGTGGACAGAGACAGGGTGGGGACACTGATGTGGACAGTGAGTGGACAGAGACGGAGGGTGGGAACACTGATGTGGACGATGAGTGGACAGAGATGGGGGGTGGGGACACTGATGTGGACAGTGAGTGGACAGAGACGGAGGGTGGGGACACTGACCTGGACGGTGAGTGGGCAGAGATGGGGGGGGTGGGGACACTGACCTGGACGGTGAGTGGACAGAGACGGAGGGTGGGGACACTGGTGTGGACGGTGAGTGGACAGAGACGGAGGGTGGGGACACTGGTGTGGACGGTGAGTGGACAGAGACGGAGGGTGGGAACACTGATGTGGACGGTGAGTGGACAGAGATGGGGGGTGGGGACACTGATGTGGACGGTGGGTGGACAGAGACGGAGGGTGGGAACACTGATGTGGACGGTGAGTGGACAGAGATGGGGGGTGGCGACACTGATGTGGACGGTGGGTGGACAGAGACGGAGGGTGGGGACACTGATGTGGACGGTGAGTGGACAGAGACGAAGGGTGGGGTCACTGTGGACGGTGAGTGGACAGAGACGGTGTGGGGACACTGATGTGGACGGTGAGTGGACAGAGACGGAGGGTGGGGACACTGACGTGGACGGTGAGTGGGCAGAGATGGGGGGGGGGTGGGGACACTGACCTGGACGGTGAGTGGACAGAGATGGGGGGTGGGGACACTGATGTGGATGGTGAGTGGACAGAGACGGAGGGTGGGGACACTGATGTGGACAGTGAGTGGACAGAGACGGGGGGTTGGGGACACTGATGTGGACGGTGAGTGGACAGAGATGGGGGGTTGGGGACACTGATGTGGACGGTGAGTGGACAGAGACGGAGGGTGGGGACACTGATGTGGACGGTGAGTGGACAGAGACGGGCGGGGACACTGATGTGGACGATGAGTGGACAGAGATGGGGGGGTGGGGACACTGATGTGGACGGTGGGTGGACAGAGACGGAGGGTGGGGACACTGATGTGGACGGTGAGTGGACAGAGACGGGCGGGGACACTGATGTGGACGATGAGTGGACAGAGATGGGGGGGTGGGGGCACTGATGTGGACGGTGAGTGGACAGAGACGGGTGGGAACACTGATGTGGACGGTGAGTGGACAGAGATGGGGGTGTGGGGACACTGATGTGGACGGTGAGTGGACAGAGATGGGGGGGGTGGGGACACTGATGTGGACGGTGAGTGGGCAGAGATGGGGGGTGGGAACACTGATGGGCCTTGGGGTGAGTTGGGATGGCGGGGTAATGTGCCTCTGATATTTCCACTGTTCCCATAAGACACAGGAGCAGAATTAGGCCATTCAGCCCATCGAGTCTCCTCTGCCATTCCATCATGCCTGACCTTCTCACCTGCCTTCTCACCATATCCTTTGATTTCCCCGACCAATCAGAAAACTGTCAACTTCCACCTTAAGTTTGTCCACGGACTTGGCCTCCACCTCAGTCTGCAGCAGAGCATTCAACAGATTCACTACTCTCTGGCGAAAGAAAATTCCTCCTTACCCCTGTTCGAAAAGGTTGCCTCTCAATTTTGAGACTGTGCCCTCTAGTTCTGGATACCCCCACCAGAGGAAACATCCTCTCCACATCCACCCTATCTCAGACATCCCCCCTCTCCCGGAAGTTCCGGGAGTCTCCCACATAAGAATAGTGGCTCCCTGATGCCTGCAAATTATATACAATATCATGGAAATCAATTTTTTTGAGAGCGAGAGAGAGAGAGAGAGAGAGAGAGAGAGCGAGCAAGCGAGAGCACGAGAGAGAGCGCGAGCAACCACTAGAGAGAGAGAGAGAGAGAGCACGAGTGAGCGCCATGGCAGAGTGTTCCCAAAAAAAAATATAAAACGTACGTCACCCCAGACTACACTAAAGTGTACCCTTGACTAATAGGGGTCAAAAATAATGACAGTGTTGCTTGCTGCACTGTTTGCAACAGTGACTTTTCTATTGCCCATGGTGGGTTAAGACTGTAAAAGACATGTTGAGGTGAGTTTAACAGGTGTCATTCGTTCATTAGCATAGCTAATATTATTTAAACTAGCTGGCTGGCTGCTAAGGAGCTACTCTATTGCAGACATCCCACCTCTCCCGGAAGTCTCCCGCAAATTGATGGTGCTACCTCCCTGAAATCAGTTTTTGCAGGGTGGGATGTCTGCTATCTAATCCTTTCAACATTCGGTAAGTTTCAATGAGATTCCCCACACATTCTTCGAAATTCCAGTGAGTACAGGCCCAAAGCTGCCAAACGCTCCTCATATCTTAACCCCTCCGTTCCTGGAATCATCCTCGTGAACCTCCTCCTAGATTCTCTCCAATGACAACATATCTTTTGTGAGTTATAGGGCCTAAAACTGTTGGCAATACTCCAAGTGCGGCCTGACTAGTGTCTTATAAAGCCTCAGCATTATCTCCTTGCTTTTATATTCTGTTCTCCTTGAAATAAATGCCCACATTGCATTTGCCACCACAGACTCAACCTGTGAATTAACCTTCTGGGAGTCTTACACGAGGACTCCTAAGTCCCTCTGCACCACTAACCTTTCGGGCCAGCTGTCACCTTATTGATGAGACTTGAACCAGAGGTCACGCCTTAAAGAGTGAACTGTGGAATATTTAAGGGGAACATGAGGGGAAGCTTCTTCACTCAGAGGGTGGTGAGAGTGTGGAACGAGCTGCCAGTGGTGCATGCGATTTGAACTTCAGCCTTTAAGAGATGGGTGTGTGGATGGGAGGGCTATGGTCGGGGTGCAAGTCAATGGGTGTCGGCAGATCAACAGGCTGGCATGGACTAGATGGGCTGAAGGGCCTGCTTCTGTGCTGTAACTGACCACTTGAGGGATGAAGGTGAAGATTAGCTTTATTTGTGAAATGCATCGTTTGTGTCAACGACCAACGGTCCGAGGATGTGCTGGGCTGCTCGCCTCCATAGCGTGCCCACAACTCACCATCCCTCACACTCCGTCCTTGACATGTGGGAGGAAACCGGAGACCCCTTGGGGGGTTGGTGGGGGGGTGTCACAGGGAGAATGTACTACCTCCTTGCAGACAGGGTGGGAGTTGAACCTGGGTCACTGGCACTGTAAGCTAAAAGCGACTGCGCCCCATCTTGCCGCCCCAGCAGTTTCTCTGCAGCAGCTTCAGGTCCAGCCTTAGCTGCAGTAGTTTGGTTTGTGGCAGCAGAGGTCACCGAGGGGGGAGAGGAATTGCACAATGTTTTCTCCCGTCATGAGGGCAGCTGACAGTGGTGCACGTCGAAAGCAGGAAGTGAACTGTCAGATGTCACTCCAGCGGCCAAAACCCCCGAGGATTTCATCTGTATCCAACTGCCACTGCGGAATACGCTCAGTTGTCGCACCATCAGGTATAACCTGCTCGCTAATGCCAAAACTGAATCACCCAACCATGTGGTACTAACTCAGTGCATAAAAACCTGCAGACACGGTCTAGAGATTCAGTTGTTGTTCAGATCAAACATCAGAATGAGGAAGAAATGTGGGCTCAGTGACTTTGACCGTGAATGATTATTGGTGTCAGATGGAGTGGTTTGAGTATCTCAGATCAGAAACTGCTGATCTCCTGGGACGTCCACACACAACAGTCTCTAGAGTTTACAGAGAGTGGTGCAAAAAACAAAAAAAAACATCTGGTGAGTGGCAGTTCTGTGGGTGAAAACATCTTGTTAATGAGAGAGGTCAGAGGAGAATGGCCAGACTGGTTCAAGCTGAAGGGAGTTGAGTATAGGAGCAAAGAGGTCCTTCTGCAGCTGTACAGGGCCCTGGTGAGACCACACCTGGAGTACTGTGTGCAGTTTTGGTCTCCAAATTTGAGGAAGGACATTCTTGCTATTGAGGGAGTGCAGCGTAGGTTCACTGGTTTAATTCCAGGGATGGCGGAAAGATTGAAAGATTGGAGCAACTGGGCTTGTATACACTGGAATTTAGAAGGATGAGAGGGGATATTATTGAAACATATAAGATTGTTAAGGGATTGGACACGCTGGAGGCAGGAAGCATGAAGCATGTTCCCACTGATGGGTGAGTCCAGAACCAGAGGCCACAGTTTAAGAATTAGGGGTAGGCCATTTAGAACGGAGTTGAGGAAAAATTTTTTCACCCAGAGAGTGGTGGATATATGGAATGCTCTGCACCAGAAGGCTGTGGGGGCCAAGTTTCTGGATACTTTCAAAAAAGAGATAGATAGCGGAATCAAAGGTTATGGGGATAAGGCAGGATCCGGATACTGATTGTGGATGGCGGTGCTGGCTCAAAGGGCCAAATGGCCTACTCCTGCACCTATTGTCTATTGATGGGAAGGTGACAGTAACTCAAATAACCACACATTGCAACAGTGCAGAGGAGCGTCTCTGAATGCACAGCATGTCGAACCTTGAAGTGAACGGGCGACAGCAGCAGAAGACCACAAACATACACTAAGTGGCCACTTTAGTTGGTACAGGAAGTACTGAATAACGTGGCCACTGAGTGTTTGATAGACATCAAAGCAGTTGCCCAGAAAAGGAATCTTCACCGTTAAGAAAGTTTGCGGTCAGGGTACTGAGTGTTCGGGTGAAGCGGGTTTGGATGGTGAGGTGCACGTCACAGCTACTCACAGTTTCTTTATTTCTGTTTGTGTGTTGTTTTTATTTTCTCCCGTTATAAATTACTCTGCCCACAGGGTCTGACAGCATCGTGGCTGAGTTTGCAGAGTTAAGTGGAGGGACAAGGAATGACGCAGGGAGTGTGCAGGATTTGGGCAGGTTGGGAGATTGGACATAGAAAGTACAACACAGGAACAGGCCATTCGGACCACAGTGTTGTGCTGGACCAGCTGAAAAGCAAATCAAAAACAGCTAAACACTAATCCCTCCTACCTACACCATGTCCATATCTCTCCATCTCTCTCACATCCATGTGCTTATGCAAACATCTCTTAAAAATCTCTAATGTATTTGCCTCTACCATTACACCAGGCAGCGGATTCCAGGCACCCACCACCGTGAGTAAAAACAACTTGCCCCTCTCATCCCCCTCTCACCTTCAGTGCACGCCCTCTGGTGTTAAACATTTCAACCCTGAGAAACAAATACTCCCTGTCCACTCTATCTATACCTCTCGTAATCTTGTAAACCTCTATCACATCTCCCCTCAGCTCCTACTGCTCCAGAGAAAAGAACCCAAGTTTGTCCAGCCTCTCGTGGGAACACACGCTCTCCAAACCAGGCTGCGTCCTGGTGAACCCCTTCTGCACCCTCTCCAAAGTCCCAGCATCCTTCCTATAGTGGGGTGACCAGAACTGTTTGCAATACTCCAGACGTGACCCAACGTGAGTTTTATAAAGTTGCAAATGCAAAAGAAATGGCTGATGGAATAAATTGTAGAGCCATGCACCTCGGTAGGAAGAATAGAAAGTGTAGACGAGTTTCTAAATGGGGAGAGGGTTCAGAAACCGGAGGTGCGAAAGGAGTTGGGAGTCCAGGAGCAGGGCTCCGTAACGGTTAGCTTGCGGGCTGATTTGGTAGTGATGGATGTGGGTTTGATGTCAACGTTGAAGAGAAGTTTGGATAGGTTCATGGATGGGAGAGGTGTGGAGGACTGTGCTCCGGGTGCAGGTCGATGGGAGTAGGCAGGTTAATAGGTCAGCATGGACTAGAAGGGCCAAAAGGACTGTTTCTGTGCGGAAGTGCTCGATGACTATGGCAGTTTGGTCATTATGCACCACGTCGTATGACATCATCACTACGTGTCGTCAGACCCGGGCGATCGTGGTCTCCCCATCGCCGTGATTGTTCTTGGCACATTTTTCTACAGAAGTGGTTTGCCATCGCGTTCTTCTGGGCAGTGACTTTACAAGATGGGTGACCTCCCCCCCAAGCCATGATCAATACTCTTCAGAATGTCTGCCTGGTGTCAGTGGTTACATAACCAGGACTTGTAATATCCACCAGCTGTTCGTACGGCTTCACATGACCCTGATCGGGGGCTGAGCAGGTGCTACACCTTGCCCAAGGGCGACCTGCAGGCTAGTGGGGGGAAGGAGCACCTCGCACCTCCTTTGGTAGAGACGTGCCTCCACCCCACCACCCGATGGTAGTATAGAAGGCAGTGCAAATTCAGAGCGAGCTTGGAGGGTGGGCTGCAGTTAGTCACATGGACATACAAGGTCGTGCCGACAACAGAGATCAGGAATCTGTGAGTTCTGAGGTACAGGGAGATGGGTTTCACTGCTGAATCATTCTGTGAGTTCTGAGGTACAGGGAGATGGTCGTTCTGTGAGTTCTGTGGTACAGAGAGATGAGTTTCACTGCTGAATCGTTCTGTGAGTTTTGAGGTACAGGAAAATGGTCGTTCTGTGAGTACTGAGGTACAGGGAGATGGGTTTTACTGCTGAATCATTCTGTGAGTACTGAGGTACAGGGAGATGGTCGTTTTGTGAGTGAGGAGGTACAGGGAGATGGTCGTTTTGTGAGTGAGGAGGTACAGGGAGATGGGTTTTACTGCTGAGTCGTTCTGTGAGTACTGAGGTACAGGGAGATGGTCGTTTTGTGAGTGAGGAGGTACATGGGTTTTACTGCTGAGTCGTTCTGTGAGTTCTGAGGTACAGGGAGATGGTCGTTTTGTGAGTGAGGAGGTACATGGGTTTTACTGCTGAGTCGTTCTGTGAGTACTGAGGTACAGGGAGATGGTCGTTTTGTGAGTGAGGAGGTACATGGGTTTTACTGCTGAGTCGTTCTGTGAGTACTGAGGTACAGGGAGATGGTCGTTTTGTGAGTGAGGAGGTACAGGGAGATGGGTTTTACTGCTGAGTCGTTCTGTGAGTACTGAGGTACAGGGAGATGGTCGTTTTGTGAGTGAGGAGGTACAGGGAGATGGGTTTTACTGCTGAGTCGTTCTGTGAGTACTGAGGTACAGGGAGATGGTCGTTTTGTGAGTGAGGAGGTACAGGGAGATGGGTTTTACTGCTGAGTCGTTCTGTGAGTTCTGAGGTACAGGGAGATGGTCGTTTTGTGAGTGAGGAGGTACAGGGAGATGGGTTTTACTGCTGAGTCGTTCTGTGAGTACTGAGGTACAGGGAGATGGTCGTTTTGTGAGTGAGGAGGTACAGGGAGATGGGTTTTACTGCTGAGTCGTTCTGTGAGTACTGAGGTACAGGGAGATGGTCGTTTTGTGAGTGAGGAGGTACATGGGTTTTACTGCTGAGTCGTTCTGTGAGTACTGAGGTACAGGGAGATGGTCGTTTTGTGAGTGAGGAGGTACAGGGAGATGGGTTTTACTGCTGAGTCGTTCTGTGAGTACTGAGGTACAGGGAGATGGTCGTTTTGTGAGTGAGGAGGTACAGGGAGATGGGTTTTACTGCTGAGTCGTTTTGTGAGTGAGGAGGTACAGGGAGATGGGTTTTACTGCTGAGTCGTTTTGTGAGTGAGGAGGTACAGGGAGATGGGTTTTACTGCTGAGTCGTTCTGTGAGTTCTGAGGTACAGGGAGATGGTCGTTTTGTGAGTGAGGAGGTACATGGGTTTTACTGCTGAGTCGTTCTGTGAGTACTGAGGTACAGGGAGATGGTCGTTTTGTGAGTGAGGAGGTACAGGGAGATGGGTTTTACTGCTGAGTCGTTCTGTGAGTTCTGAGGTACAGGGAGATGGTCGTTTTGTGAGTGAGGAGGTACATGGGTTTTACTGCTGAGTCGTTCTGTGAGTACTGAGGTACAGGGAGATGGTCGTTTTGTGAGTGAGGAGGTACAGGGAGATGGGTTTTACTGCTGAATCGTTCTGTGAGTACTGAGGTACAGGGAGATGGTCGTTTTGTGAGTGAGGAGGTACAGGGAGATGGGTTTTACTGCTGAGTCGTTCTGTGAGTTCTGAGGTACAGGGAGATGGTCGTTTTGTGAGTGAGGAGGTACAGGGAGATGGGTTTTACTGCTGAGTCGTTCTGTGAGTACTGAGGTACAGGGAGATGGTCGTTTTGTGAGTGAGGAGGTACAGGGAGATGGGTTTCACTGCTGAGTCGTTCTGTGAGTTCTGAGGTACAGGGAGATGGTCGTTTTGTGAGTGAGGAGGTACAGGGAGATGGGTTTTACTGCTGAGTCGTTCTGTGAGTACTGAGGTACAGGGAGATGGTCGTTTTGTGAGTGAGGAGGTACAGGGAGATGGGTTTTACTGCTGAGTCGTTCTGTGAGTACTGAGGTACAGGGAGATGGTCGTTTTGTGAGTGAGGAGGTACAGGGAGATGGGTTTTACTGCTGAGTCGTTCTGTGAGTACTGAGGTACAGGGAGATTGGCTTCACAGCTGCAGCAACTCACACAAAATACTCGACAGGTCCGGCAGCATCTCTGGAAAGGAATAAACGGTCGACGTTTTGGGCCAAGGGCCAAAGATGCTGCCTGACCTGTCGAGTTCCTCCAGCATTTTATGTGTGTTGCCTTGGACTTCCAGCATCTGCAGACTCTCTGGTGTTTTTTTGGTTCACCACTGCGGCGTCCATGTAGTCATACGAATAAATTCCCAGGCAAACAGCCGAGGGGTGCGAGAATCCTACTGTGCTGGGAGCCGGGGCTGATCGAATAGGGACTGGTGAAACTGCTAAGTACTGAACAGTCTGAGCAGGGGTGAACGATGGCTTGGAGCAGAGCAGATTGACAAGGGAAGGGCAAGTCGTGTGCTGTTCTGCGAGGTGGTGAAGATAGTGGCTGTTCCCGCAACCCGTCTCCACTGTTGCGTGGAAGTTGCCCGATGTCACTGTGACCCCCACGGGATACCCTGCAATCTGGTTCCCTCCCAAAGGCACAGTGGGTTAATCCTTCCCCCTTAAAGTCTGCCCCGGTTTGGGTGGATGTGAGCAGAATGCAGGAGACTTATGGGGGGGAGGAGGAGTCGGGTGTGATGGGCGAAGTAGCCTCTTCTGCTTTAAGGAAGTAAGGGGGTTGATGAGTTGAACTTTGTAGATGCAGTTCCTGGAAATCCGGGCAGCGTGTGATGAGATTACTGTTAAGTGGAAGGGGCAAGACTAGCATGACTGGGAACTACTACTACGTCGACTCAGGCCAAGGGGGCCGACGTCGGGCACGATGACGGACTCTCCACTTCTCCCTCTCCCTCATCAGTGTTTTCAGTTCATCTACATTAGCCGCGCCGCGGTCTTCTAGGAGCGTGTTGACCACAGTCTTGGGAGGGCGCCCAGGGTTCATCCTCCCGTGCTTGGGCTCCCATATGATGACTAGGCTGGCAGGTAGCTCGGGGTGGCGTAGACAGTGCAGTCTTCTCGCCTCGATTTTAGTGGTGAGCATCGGCAGGTCGTCATAGAGCTCGGCGTTTGTCGTGTGCTGTTACCAACTCACGTCAAGAGCCATCCGGAGCATTCGTGTATAGCAACCATCGCATGGTCTTGGTGAGTGTCCACGTCTCGCATCCGTACGTGAGAATGGACTCTGTGAAGATCCTCTTTTTAAGCCGGGAATCCGGCTGAGAAAGGGCCAGTGGAGAGACTGGTGGGAGAGGTCGCCTGGTCAGACGGGGAGGTGCAGAAAGAGTCTGGCTCATCTCCCCGCGGGTCAGTCCTGTCCCTGCTGCCTCGGACATCGGAAGTACAGGGCATGATTTCTGAATTTGCAGGCGACATCATGAACCCGATGAGGCGAGCGTGATCCCGTTCACGTTTCTCTGCGCTTCCTGCAGTGGAAGGAAGGTGGGGCACGGGGTGGTGAGGCTTCAGTGCCGAGAAACGTGAACCGTTTGGAGCACCAAGAGCTGGCGTGCTCTGGGGCGCAATTCTAAAAGCGACGCAAGAGCCCAGCGAGCTGGGATTCGGTGTTGTAGTTTGCCGTGGGTCAAAGAGCCAATGTTGGTCAAAAGTGGCAGAGTTGGTTTGGATCACAAACAAGACAAAATCTGCAGATGCTGGGAATCCGAGCAATGCACGCAAAAAAAAACGCCCGAGGAACTCAGCAGGCCAGGCAGCATCAATGGAAAAGAGTAGACGGTCGATGTTTCGGGCCGAGACCCTTTTTGTGAGAGAGGGTTGATTCGGAAGCTGCTTAGGAGATTATTTGGGATCCTGGGTCTCAGAAACAGAGTGCAGGAGCAGTATAAACAGCAAGAAACATCTGACTTGGCAGAGAGAGGGGCCTGGACTCTGCGATCTACTCCCGGGGGGACAAGTTGGAGCAGGTCTCAACCAGAGTAGCTGGAGAGCTAGAATAGATCTGATAGGCTGAATGGTCTCAGCTGGGATATAAGAATTTGCCACCTCAACAATACTTGGTCCTGTCAACACTCAGTGAGTTCCTGTTCTCGTTTATTGGCGTCTGACTGTACATAGATACAACCAAACGAAACAGACTACAGCACACCCACTAGACATCGCACACAGCACAGGAAACAAAATATTACCACAAATAAGGTAATGAGCTGTAATTCAAAATGCACAGGTAAACAGTAAACAGCTTGCCGTCCTGGTGACGAGACCCCAGTGGTGGTAAGGTATCCATTCGTCTCCCAACCTGAGGGAAGAAGCTGTTACCCTAGCCCTGATGCTCCTGTACCTCCTTCCTGACACCTGATTTCTGAATGGACACTGAACCCATAAATGCTACCTCACTTACTTAATTTAACTATTTTATATGTATATTGGGTGTGGACTTTCGATGATCCTATTGTGTTCCTGCCCACAAGAAAACGAATCTCGGCATTGTATATCGGATTATGGGAACACTCAGTCCTCTTTTATTGTCATTTAGAAATGCATGCATGCATTAAGAAATGGTATAATGTTCCTCCAGAGTGATATCACAGAAAAACAGGACAGACCAAAGACTAACACTGACAGAACCACATAATTATAACATACAGTTACAGCAGTGCAAAGCAATACCATAATTTGATAAAGAACAGACCATGGGCACGGTAAAAAAAAAGTCTCAAAGTCCCCGAGTCGATCGACTCCCAAGTCCCCGATAGCAGGCGGCAAAAGGAAGAAACTCCCTGCCGTAAACCTCCAGGCACCAACAACTGCCGATGCCTTGGAAGCAGCCGACCACAGCCGACACTGAGTCCGTCCGTCCGAAAACTTCGAGCCTCCGACCAGCCCCTCTGATACAGCCTCCCGAGTGCCTCCCAGCCTGCTGTGCGTCTTCGACCTCTCCCCGGCCGCCAAAACAAGCAAAGCCGAGGATTCGGGGCCTTCAGCTCCGGAGATTCCGGTTACCGCACAGTAGCAGCGGCAGCGAAGCAGGCATTTCAGAAGTTTCCCAGATGTTCCTCCTGTACTCTCACGTCCGTCTCCATCAAATCAGAGTTGTGCACGGTCCCCTACTTGACAGATTACAGATACCGTTCACCAGAGAGGCTGCGTGCGCTTCGTCGCACAGCCATCTTCTCCTCCTCCTCCACATGGTGACATCTGTGTAATTTGATAATAATTTAAGTTTGAACTTTTGAACTGAGATCTCAGCAGCTTCCCCTGGTCCCTGTTCCCCTCGCACGGCAGTGTAGGCAGGATGTAACCCCCGATAGAACAAGGGGCAGTGTGTGTGTGGACAAAGCTTAATGTGCAGAGCTGTGAGGCGATGCAGTCAAGGTGGTGCATTGAATATGGCCGACTAACCTCTTCTTAGCTCAGTCACTCCGATCAGTCAGAGTGACCCTCCATCTTGTGTGTATCTCAGACAAACGACACTTGCCGGTCAAGTAACCCCAGCCTCTCACCTCCTGAACTGTTTCACAAACACCACTCCGGCAAGCTCGGGCTTTTCTCTTTGGAGCGAAAGAGGGTGAGAGGTGACTTGATGGAGGTGTACGAGATGACAAGAGGCACAGATGGAGTGGAGAGCCAGGTACTTTTTCCCTGGGTGGAAATGGCTAATACGAGGGGGTACGATTTTAAAGTAACTGGAGAGGATGTCAGCAGGAAGTTTCTTACACAGATTGGACGTTAATTCTGTTCTGTGTTGTGCACTGTAGGGGTTGGAGATGCTGCCCAGCAGCTGAACCAGAGCGAGATGGCAGTGCTACTGAACCTTCTGCAGACCCAGAGCAACCTCAGCCTCACCCAGCTGGCACAGGCGCTCAACGTCGGCACCAATCCCGAGACCCAGCAGCAGTGGAACGTGCTGCTTCAGTCCCTGGTCGCCCTGGCCGAGGCCACCGGTCAGCAGCAGGACGCCGCGACCCAGCCTCCTCCACCTCCGCCAGCACCGTCCGCCGATCCGCCCGCGGCCGCGGCTCCCCTCCCGGCCGCTCCGGCGCCCGTGCCTCCGATCCAGCTCCTGGCCTCGGCGGGCAGCCAGCCGCCTCAGGGCCCGTCCCAGGCGGCCGACGCGCAGGCGGACACGCACGGCCTGCTGACCATCCTGCTGGGTCAGCTGATCAAATCTCAGGAAAGCACCGCCGTGCCCGAGGACAGTAACGGCCTCAAAGCCAGTGATGGGTCACAGCAGCCGCAGGCAGGCACCGGCACCCCGGACACCACCGGTAAGTCCCACCGCCCCCCTCCCCACTGCAGCCCCCCACAATCATAGACCATAAGACACGAGCCAGCCCATCGGGTCTGATTTCTTATCCTTCTCAACCCCACTCCCCTGTCTTCTCCCCGCAGCCTCTGACACCCTGACTAATCAAGAACCTATCAGCCTCCACTTTAAATACACCTAATGACCTGGCCCCCACAGCCGTCCGCAATGAATTCCACGAGTTCACCACCCTCTGGCTAAAGAATTTCCACCTCATCTCTGTTCCGAAGGACAACCCTTTTGCCCTCTGGACTTAGACTTGCCCACACTTGAAAACATTCTCCCCACGTCCACTCTGACTAGGCCGTTCAACAGGTTTTATCACTGACACGCCATGAAAATTGTTGTTTGCCGCCACGGTACAGTGCAATACATTAAAAACTAATGTAAATGACAATCATTATAGAAACCATAGAAAAACTACAGCACAGAAACAGGCCTTTTGGCCCTTCTTGGCTGTGCCGAACCATTTTCTGCCTAGTCCCACTGACCTGCACACGGACCATATCCCTCCATACACCTCCCATCCATGTATCTATCCAATTTATTCTTAAATGTTAAAAAAGAACCCGCATTTACCACCTTGTCTGGCAGCTCATTCCATACTCCCACCACTCTCTGTGTGAAGAAGCCCCCCCTAATGTTCCCTTTAAACTCCCCCCCCACCCTTAACCCATGTCTTCTGTTTTTTTTCTCCCCTTGCCTCAGTGGAAAAAGCCTGCTTGCATTCATTCTATATACACCCATCATAATTTTATATACCTCTATCAAATCTCCCCTCATTCTTCTACGCTCCAGGGAATAAAGTCCTAACCTATTCAACCTTTCTCTGTAACTGAGTTTCTCAAGTCCCGGCAACATCCTTGTAAACCTTCTCTGCATTCTTTCAACCTTATTTATATGCTTCCTGTAATTTGGTGACCAAAACTGAACACAATACTCCAGATTCGGCCTCACCAATGCCTTATACAACCTCATCATAACATTCCAGCTCTTATATTCAATACTTTGATTAATAAAGGCCAATGTACCAAAAGCTCTCTTTACGACCCTATCGACCTGTGACGACACTTTTAGGGAATTCTGTATCTGTATTCCCAGATTCCTCTGTTCCACTGCACTCCTCAGTGCCTTACCATTAACCCTGTATGTTCTGCATTGGTTTGTCCTTCCAACGTGCAATACCTCACACTTGTCAGTATTAAACTCCATCTGCCATTTTTCAGCCCATTTTTCCAGCTGGTCCAAGTCCCACTGCAGGCTCTGAAAACCTTCTTCACTGTCTACTACACCTCCAATCTTTGTATCATCAGCAAATTTGCTGATCCAATTTACCACATTATCATCCAGATCATTGATATAGATGACAAATAACAATGGACCCAGCACTGATCCCTGTGGCACACCACTAGACACAGGCCTCCACTCTGAGAAGCAATTCTCTACCACCACCCTCTGGCTTCTTCCATCGAGCCAATGTCTAATCCAATTTACCACCTCTCCATGTATACCTAGCGACTGAATTTTCCTAACTAACCTCCCGTGCGGGACCTTGTCAAAGGCCTTACTGAAGTCCATGTAGACAATATCCACTGCCTTCTCTTCATCCACTTTCCTGGTAACCTCCTCAAAAAACTCCAACAGATTGGTCAAACATGACCTACCACGCACAAAGCCATGTTGACTCTCCCTAATAAGCCCCTGTCTATCCAAATGCTTGTAGATTCTGTCTCTTAGTACTCCCTCCAATAACTTACCTACTACCGATGTTAAACTTACCGGCCTATAATTTCCCGGATTACTTTTCGATCCTTTTTTAAACAACGGAACAACATGAGCCATTCTCCAATCCTGCGGCACCTCACCTGTAGACAGCGACATTTTAAATATTTCTGCCAGGACCCCCGCAATCTCAACACTAGTCTCCTTCAAGGTCCGAGGGAACACCCTGTCAGGTCCCGGGGATTTATCCACTTTAATTTTCCTCAAGACAGCAAACACCTCCTCCTTTTCAATCTGTACAGTTTCCATGATCTCACTACTTGTTTCCCTTAATTCCATAGACTTCATGCCAGTTTCCTTAGTAAATACAGACGCAAAAAACCTATTTAAGATCTCCCGCATTTCCTTTGGTTCCGCACATAGCCGACCACTCTGATCTTCAAGAGGACCAATTTTATCCCTTACAATCCTTTTGCTCTTAATATACCTGTAAAAGCTCTTTGGATTATCCTTCACCTTGACTGCCAAGGCAACCTCATGTCTTCTTTTAGCCCTCCTGATTTCTTTCTTAAGTACTTTCTTGCACTTCTTATACTCCTCAAGCACCTTATTTACTCCCTGTTTCCTATACATGTCCTACAACTCCCTCTTCTTTATCAGAGTTGCAATATCCCTTGAGAAGGTTCCTTATTCCTATTCACTTTGCCTTTAATCCTGACAGGAACATACAAACTCTGCACTCTCAAAGTTTCTCCTTTGAAGGCTTCCCACCTACCGATCACATCTTTGCCAGAGAACAACCTGTCCCAATCCACGCTTTTTAGATCTTTTCTCATTTCTTCAAAATTGGCCTTCTTCCAGTTCAGAACCTCAACCCTAGGACCAGATCTATCCTTGTCCATGATCAAGTTGAAACTAATGGTGTTATGATCACTGGAACCAAAGTGCTCCCCTACACAGACTTCTGTCACTTGTCCTAACTCGTTTCCTAACAGGAGATCCAATATTGCATCTCCTCTAGTTGGTCCCTCTATTTTCTTGATTTAGAAAACTTTCCTGAACACGTTTTACAAACTCTAAACCATCTAGACCCCTAACAGTATGGGAGTCCCAATCAATGTATCGAGTCAATAAGTAGTGTCTTCAGGCTGTGAGACTAATGGATACCCTGCCACCACCAAGGTCTTGTTGCTAGGACAGAGAGCTGTTTACTGTTTACCTGCGCTGTGCTCTATGTCAATGATAATTTGTTAATTTATTTGTGGTAATACTTTGCTTTATGTGTTGTGTGGGCACGCATGGTCCGAAGGAACATTGTTTTGTTTGGTTGTATATAACCATTTAACAACTACAGCACGGAAACAGGCCATCTCGGCCCTCCTAGTCCGTGCCGAACTCTTACTCACACCTCGCCCCACCGACCTGCACTCAACCCATAACCCTCCATTCCTTTCCTGTCCATATATCTATCCAGTTTAACTTTAAACGACAACATCGAACCTGCCTCAACCACTTCTGCTGGAAGCTCGTTCCACACAGCCACCACTCTCTGAGTAAAGAAGTTCCCCCTCATGTAACCCCTAAACTTTTGCCCTTTAACTCTCAACTCATGTCCTCTTGTTTGAATCTCCCCCGCTCTCAATGGAAAAAGCCTATCCACGTCAACTCTATCAATCCCCCTCATGATTTTAAACATCTCTATCAGGTTCCCCCTCAACCTTCTACGTTCCAAAGAATATGTGTACAGTCAGATGACAATCAGCTTTAATTTTTACTGTGCAATAGTCTTATGCACATATATATAGTTAAGACTTTTGCACAGTCCTGTAGTAATGTTATGTATTGCACTGTACTGCTTCCGCAAAAAAACACACAAATTTCATGACATGTGATTAATGATAAACCTGATTCTGATCTGGGTCTCTATTGTGGACTGAGAATGGGAAGGGGGCAGGGAGAGGGGAATCATGGTTGGGAAAAGGGGAGGGAGCAGGAAGCACCAGAGAGACATTCTGTAGGGATCAGTAAACCAATTGTTTGGGATCAAATGACCTTGCTTGGTGTCTCGGAGCTGGGTGCGTCTGCATCGCACCACCTCTCCCGCCTGTGGCTTTCCTCCTTTGCCACACTCCTCCCATGATGCTCCACCCTCGCCATTCCTGACTTTTGGCTCAGTTCAGATGACAGTACACCTGAACTTCGGAGACCAAAGCAGTGAGGTCCCGTTCACAAGTTCACGGGCACAGTGACAATGCACGGCTTGCTCGATGGGCACTGCACCCTTCTGACAGTACCTCGCTGCTGTGTGCCTCGTCTCCAAAGCCCCGGGTGGCTGCTGGGCCTTCATTAACCTTGCCCCGAGCTTCCGGTCAGCACAGGATTGTGGAATCGTACAGCACAGACACAGACCCACCCGGGTCACCTCGTCCCTCCCGACCAGGATATAAGATTATGAGAAGTAGGCAGTATCCCTTTTCCCAGGGTTGAAATATCTAATACCAGGGGGCATGTATTTAAGGCGAGAGGGGGTATAGGTTCAAAGGAGGTATGAGGCGCCTGTTTTTTTTTACTCAGAGAGTGGTGGGTGACTCGGGTGGTGGTGGAGGCCGATACATTAGGGACTTTTAAGAGACCTTTAGATAGGCACATAGATAAAGGAAAATGGAAGGATATGGACACTGTGTAGGCAGAGAGAATGACTTTAGTTGGCCATTTGATAACGAGTTAGTTCTGTACAATGGGCTGTGGGCTGCACTGTTCTACACACCATCTTCTACATCTAGCTACACCAGGGGTGTCCAACCTTCTCTTGTGCTACGGACCAATACCATTCAGCAAGGGGTTGGTGGGCTCCTGGTCGCCTGTGAGCCTCCTCCCCACAAGGCCCACGTTTACCATCTCCTGCCTTCCCTTTCCAGTGTCTTTTAAACATTGTAATCACCCACTGGCATCTCGTCCCATATCTCCCGCCTGCCCAACCACCCACCCTTGCTGTGAGGAGCCTACCCCTCACGTTGTTAACTTCCTCCCCCTCTCGCTGCAAGACTCTCTTATCCTGGGAAGAGTCCTGAGTACCTGCCCTGTCTAGACGCCACGTCATTCTGCAAACCTCCAACAGCTCCACCATCCTCCCGCCAGCCCCCTCCTTCCCGCTGAGAGCAAACACACCCAAGCCAGCCTCTTCAATATAACGACAATTCTCCATTCCAGGCAGCATCTGTACCCTCTCTTGCTATTTGATCCATCCTGTGGCGTGCTAGCTAGAACTGGTTACAGGTACGGCTGAACAAACGCTGTACCGATGTCTCAGCCTGTGAAGGCAGCCACCCCACACACCACCTTCATGGGCCTATGGAAGATCCCTGGACCTCACAGTCACAGGGTCCCTGCCAATTCCGCCTTGTCGTTCGGGCTTGTCCAGGCTTACCTCCCGGTTTCTGAGTTAGCTGGTGGCAAACACAGTGACCGAGTCCTGAGGCCGATGCAGAAGGTAAACGCAGAGCCTGCTTGTCTCTCTGCCCTTCGCGGTTACCTGCTGCTCCCGCCTGCCTTCTCTCTCAAACGCCCACTCAACATGTTCCTCAGTTCCAAGCAACGTTTCCTCTTAATTTTTCTTCACAGCTGCGCGGACCAACCATTGCTCTGAGTGGGAAACTTTTACACGGCCTGAAAACTGTGCGGCACTTTAAATGTGTTTTTTCTAATATGCATACTATAAATATTTAGAATGCAAATGAGAGCTCACGTAATTTTATTTATAAATTGAAGGGTATAAAGAAATACAGTACGCAAAAAATCTTTCACGTTTCGTAAACCTTTTCTTGTCTCGTCTGCCTTTATTCTAGCTGTGTGGCACCAAAGGCTACGTGCGCGGGAGAGTTTCTGTCACCGCGCGGCCGTGCAGCGCAGGAGGGGCAATACTTGTGACTGAAGTCTCCTCCTCACTTTCACCCTTTCAATGCCAAACACAACCCAGCACAGAAATCTCCCTCCCTCTACCCCCAACACTCAGTCACACTCAGATCTGTCCCTGAAAACCTCTCCCCTCTCGTCCCTGTCTCTCCCCTCTCGTCCCTGTCTCTCCCCTCTCGTCCCTGTCTCTCCCCTCTCGACCCTTCCCTCCCCGCCCGTCCCTGTCCCTCCCCGCCCGTCCCTGTCCCTCCCCGCCCGTCCCCCGTCCCTCCCTGCCCGTACCCCGTCTCTCAGACATTTCACAGCAACAGCAGTGACCAGGGCATATCACAACAAGCTACAATAACCAGGGCATTTCACAGCAACTCCACAGTATCGTCATCATCGTCATCAGGTGCCATGCCCAGTTTGAGCTCTGACTGCCATGGCCCACACACTCCTGTTTCGGGTCAAGTGGATCAATTCACTGGTATTCATTTCCAGTTCTCTGGCTGCTGTCTTCATCATCATTTGTCTTTGCCTTCCTCTTGCTTTCTTCCCCTCAATCTTTCCCATAATTACTGTGCATTCTAACTCCTCTTTCCTAATCACATGTCCAATGAAGTCACGTTGCCTTTTCATGATCTCATACATTATTTCTCTTTTTGTGCTTGCTCTGTTCATGACAGCCTCGTTAGATATTCGTTTCGTCCCTGATACTCTTTGCATCCTCCTCAAAAACCACATCTCTGCTGCTTCAATTCGTTTCATCGTGTTACTAGATATTGTCCAACATTCTGAGCCATATAACATAACTGGATAAACGTAACATTTCAGTACTGTGAGGCAGGTTGTCATGCCTAGTTTAGTATTGGTCAGTATACTCTTCATTCTCCTAAAGGTGTCTTTTGCCATCCCTATTCTTCTTTTGATGTCCAAGTCGCACCTGCCATCTGATGTCACCCAGCTTCCTAAGTAGCAAAAGTTCTGTACTTGTTATATGTCTTCCCCGTTTATTCTCAGCCTGCAGATAGGATTCTCCTTCTTTTTGGATATCACCATACATTCTGTCTTTTTGCAATTGATAGATAGACCCATTTCTGCACTTTCTTCAAGAACTATATCAATTAAGTTTTGTAGTTCCTTCGTACGAAGGAATTTACTTCCTTCGTACTTGCAATTAACACAGTGTCGTCCGCATATCTGAAGTTATTGATACTTTCACTGCCATCTTATAACAGTAAGTTATTTGAAATATTACAGGAAACTCTAGATCTAGATTCGAAAGACCTCCGCCTAATCAGAAATCTGTACTGGGAACCAACTGCCGCTGTAAGAATAGATGGAGAAGTGAGTCAGTTTACGAAAATCAAGAGAGGCGTTAGACAAGGGTCTGTTTTCTCCCCTGATTTATTTAATGTGCACAGTGAAACAATATTACAAAAAATAAGAGGCACCTTGGGAATCAAAGTTGGCGGTGAAAACATCAATAATTTCAGATATGTGGATGACACTGTGTTAACTCCACAGTAAACGGCATTTCACAACAACACCACAGTAACCAGGGAATTTCTCAGCCACTCCACAGTAACCAGGGCAATTTCACATCAACTCCACAGTAACCAGGGCATTTCACAACACCGCCACAGTAACCAGGGCATTTCACATCAACTCCACAGTAACCAGGGCATTTCTCAGCAACTCCACAGTAACCTGGGCTTTTCACAACACCACCACAGTAACCAGGGCATTTCACATCAACTCCACAGTAACCAGGGCATTTCACATCAACTCCACAGTAACCAGGGCTTTTCACATCAACTCCACAGTAACCAGGGCTTTTCACAACTCCACAGTAACCAGGGCATTTCTCAGCAACTCCACAGTAACCAGGGCATTTCTCAGCAACTCCACAGTAAGCAGGGCAATTTCACAGCAACTCCACAGTAACCAGGGCTTTTCACATCAACTCCACAGTAACCAGGGCTTTTCACAACACCACAGTAACCAGGGCATTTCTCAGCAACTCCACAGTAACCAGGGCATTTCTCAGCAACTCCACAGTAACCAGGGCTTTTCACATCAACTCCACAGTAACCAGGGCATTTCTCAGCAACTCCACAGTAACCAGGGCATTTCTCAGCAACTCCACAGTAACCAGGGCGTTTCTCAGCAACTCCACAGTAAGCAGGGCAATTTCACAGCAACTCCACAGTAACCAGGGCAATTTCACAGCAACTCCACAGTAACCAGGGCTTTTCACAGCAACTCCACAGTAACCAGGGCTTTTCACAACTCCACAGTAACCAGGGCATTTCTCAGCAACTCCACAGTAACCAGGGCATTTCTCAGCAACTCCACAGTAAGCAGGGCAATTTCACAGCAACTCCACAGTAACCAGGGCTTTTCACATCAACTCCACAGTAACCAGGGCTTTTCACAACACCACAGTAACCAGGGCATTTCTCAGCAACTCCACAGTAACCAGGGCATTTCTCAGCAACTCCACAGTAACCAGGGCGTTTCACATCAACTCCACAGTAACCAGGGCTTTTCACAACACCACAGTAACCAGGGCATTTCTCAGCAACTCCACAGTAACCAGGGCATTTCTCAGCAACTCCACAGTAACCAGGGCGTTTCACAACACCACAGTAACCAGGGCATTTCTCAGCAACTCCACAGTAACCAGGGCATTTCTCAGCAACTCCACAGTAACCAGGGCGTTTCACATCAACTCCACAGTAACCAGGGCTTTTCACAACACCACAGTAACCAGGGCATTTCTCAGCAACTCCACAGTAACCAGGGCATTTCTCAGCAACTCCACAGTAACCAGGGCGTTTCACATCAACACCACAGTAACCAGGGCTTTTCACAGCAACTCCATAGTAACCAGGGCTTTTCACAACTCCACAGTAACCAGGGCATTTCACATCAACTCCACAGTAACCAGGGCATTTCACAACACCACCACAGTAAGCAGGGCAATTTCTCAGCAACTCCACAGTAACCAGGGCATTTCACAACACCACCACTGTAAGCAGGGCAATTTCTCAGCAACTCCACAGTAACCAGGGCTTTTCACAACACCACAGTAACCAGGGCATTTCACATCAACTCCACAGTAACCAGGGCAATTTCACTGCAACTCCACAGTAACCAGGGTGTTTCACAGCAACTCCACAGTAACCAGGGCGTTTCTCAGCAACTCCACAGTAACCAGGGCATTTTACACCAACTCCACAGTAACCAGGGCTTTTCACATCAACTCCACAGTAACCAGGGCTTTTCACATCAACTCCACAGTAACCAGGGCATTTCTCAGCAACTCCACAGTAACCAGGGCATTTCTCAGCAACTCCACAGTAACCAGGGCATTTCACACCACCACAGTAAGCAGGGCAATTTCACAGCAACTCCACAGTAAGCAAGGCAATTTCTCAGCAACTGCACAGTAACCAGGGCTTTTCACAGCAACTCCACAGTAACCAGGGCAATTTCTCAGCAACTCCACAGTAACCAGGGCTTTTCACAACACCACAGTAACCAGGGCATTTCTCAGCAACTCCACAGTAACCAGGACATTTCACATCAACTCCACAGTAACCAGGGCATTTCTCAGGAACTCCACAGTAAGCAGGGCAATTTCACAGCAACACCACATTAACCAGGGTATCTCACAGCAACTCCACAGTAACTAGGGCATTTCACATCAACTCCACAGTAACCAGGGCATTTCACAACACCACCACAGTAAGCAGGGCAATTTCACAGCAACTCCACAGTAACCAGGGCATTTCACAACACCACCACTGTAAGCAGGGCAATTTCTCAGCAACTCCACAGTAAGCAGGGCTTTTCACAACACCACAGTAACCAGGGCAATTTCTCAGCAACTCCACAGTAACCAGGGCGTTTCTCAGCAACTCCACAGTAACCAGGGCTTTTCACAACAACTCCACAGTAACCAGGGCATTTCACAACACCACCACAGTAACCAGGGCAATTTCACGTCAACTCCACAGTAAACAGGGCATTTCACATCAACTCCAGAGTAACCAGGGCATTTCACAACACCACCACAGTAAGCAGGGCAATTTCTCAGCAACTCCACAGTAACCAGGGCGTTTCTCAGCAACTCCACAGTAACCAGGGCAATTTCTCAGCAACTCCACAGTAACCAGGGCAATTCTCAGCAACTCCACAGTAACCAGGGCATTTCACATCAACTCCACAGTAACCAGGGCAATTTCACAGCAACTCCACAGTAGCCAGGGCATTTCTCAGCAACTCCACAGTAACTAGGGCGTTTCACAGCAACTCCACAGTAACCAGGGCATTTCACAACACCACCACAGTAAGCAGGGCAATTTCTCAGCAACTCCACAGTAACCAGGGCATTTCACAACACCACCACTGTAAGCAGGGCAATTTCTCAGCAACTCCACAGTAACCAGGGCTTTTCACAACACCACAGTAACCAGGGCATTTCACATCAACTCCACAGTAACCAGGGCAATTTCACTGCAACTCCACAGTAACCAGGTTGTCTCACAGCAACTCCACAGTAACCAGGGCGTTTCTCAGCAACTCCACAGTAACCAGGGCATTTTACACCAACTCCACAGTAACCAGGGCTTTTCACATCAACTCCACAGTAACCAGGGCTTTTCACATCAACTCCACAGTAACCAGGGCATTTCTCAGCAACTCCACAGTAACCAGGGCATTTCTCAGCAACTCCACAGTAACCAGGGCATTTCACACCACCACAGTAACCAGGGCAATTTCACCAGCAACTCCACAGTAAGCAAGGCAATTTCTCAGCAACTGCACAGTAACCAGGGCTTTTCACAGCAACTCCACAGTAACCAGGGCAATTTCACAGCAACAACACATTAACCAGGGTATCTCACAGCAACTCCACAGTAACTAGGGCATTTCACATCAACTCCACAGTAACCAGGGCATTTCAGAACACCACCACAGTAAGCAGGGCAATTTCACAGCAACTCCACAGTAACCAGGGCATTTCACAACACCACCACTGTAAGCAGGGCAATTTCTCAGCAACTCCACAGTAAGCAGGGCTTTTCACAACACCACAGTAACCAGGGCAATTTCTCAGCAACTCCACAGTAACCAGGGCGTTTCTCAGCAACTCCACAGTAACCAGGGCGTTTCACAGCAACTCCGCAGTAACCAGGGCTTTTCACAGCAACTCCACAGTAACCAGGGCTTTTCACAACAACTCCACAGTAACCAGGGCATTTCACAACACCACCACAGTAACCAGGGCAATTTCACGTCAACTCCACAGTAAACAGGGCATTTCACATCAACTCCAGAGTAACCAGGGCATTTCACAACACCACCACAGTAAGCAGGGCAATTTCTCAGCAACTCCACAGTAACTAGGGCATTTCTCAGCAACTCCACAGTAACTAGGGCATTTCACATCAACTCCACAGTAACCAGGGCAATTTCACAGCAACGCCACAGTAACCAGGGCATTTCTCAGCAACTCCACAGTAACCAGGGCGTTTCACAGCAACTCCACAGTAACCAGGCCATTTCTCAGCAACTCCACAGTAACCAGGGCGTTTCACATCAACTCCACAGTAAGCAGGGCATTTCACATCAACTCCACAGTAACCAGGGCATTTCACTGCAACTCCACAGTAACCAGGGCGTTTCTCAGCAACTCCACAGTAACCAGGGCATTTTACAGCAACTCCACAGTAACCAGGGCGTTTCTCAGCCACTCCACAGTAAGCAGGGCTTTTCACAACAACTCCACAGTAACCAGAGCTTTTCACATCAACTCCACAGTAACCAGGGCGATTTCTCAGCAACTCCACAGTAACCAGGGCATTTCACAACACCACCACAGTAACCAGGGCATTTCACAGCAACTCCACAGTAACCAGGCCATTTCTCAGCAACTCCACAGTAACCAGGGCATTTCACATCTACTCCACAGCAACCAGGGCATTTTACAGCAACTCCACAGTAACCAGGGCATTTTACAGCAACTCCACAGTAAACAGGGCATTTCACAGCAACTCCACAGTAACCAGGCCATTTCTCAGCAACTCCACAGTAACCAGGGTATTTCACAACAACACCACAGTAACCAGGGCAATTTCTCAGCAACTCCACAGTAACCAGGGCTTTTCACAGCAACTCCACCGTAACCAGGGCTTTTCACAACACCACCACAGTAAGCAAGGCAATTTCACATCAACTCCACAGTAACCAGGGCATTTCTCAGCCACTCCACAGTAAGCAGGGCAATTTCACAGCAACTCCACAGTAACCAGGGCTTTTCACATCAACTCCAGAGTAACCAGGGCTTTTCACATCAACTCCAGAGTAACTAGGGCATTTCACAACACCACAGTAAGCAGGGCATTTCACAACAACACCACAGTAACCAGGGCATTTCTCAGCCACTCCACAGTAACCAGGGCTTTTCACAGCAACTCCACAGTAACCAGGGCTTTCACAACACCACAGTAACCAGGGCAATTTCTCAGCAACTCCACAGTAACCAGGGCTTTTCACATCAACTCCAGAGTAACTAGGGCATTTCACAACACCACAGTAAGCAGGGCATTTCACAACAACACCACAGTAACCAGGGCATTTCTCAGCCACTCCACAGTAACCAGGGCGTTTCACAGCAACTCCACAGTAACTAGGGCATTTCGCAGCAACTCCACAGTAACCAGGGCTTTTCACATCAACTCCAGAGTAACTCGGGCATTTCACAACACCACAGTAAGCAGGGCTTTTCACAGCATCTCCACAGTAACCAGGGCTTTTCACAACACCACAGTAACCAGGACATTTCACAGCAACTCCACAGTAACCAGGGCGTTTCACATCAACTCCATAGTAACTAGGGCATTTCTCAGCAACTCCACAGTAAGCAGGGCAATTTCTCAGTAACTCCACAGTAACCAGGGCATTTCACAACACCACAGTAACCAGGGCATTTCACATCAACTCCACAGTAACCAGGGCAATTTCACAGCCACTCCACAGTAACCAGGGCATTTCACATCAACTCCACAGTAACCAGGGCAATTTCACAGCCACTCCACAGTAACCAGGGCAATTTCACAGCAACTCCACAGTAACCAGGGCTTTTCACAGCAACTCCACAGTAACCAGGGCGTTTCACAGCAACTCCACAGTAACCAGGGCTTTTAACAACAACTCCACAGTAACCAGGGCGTTTCACAGCAACTCCACAGTAACCAGGGCATTTCACATCAACTCCACAGTAACCAGGGCAATTTCTCAGCAGCTCCACAGTAAGCAGGGCATTTCACATCAACTCCACAGTAACCAGGGCATTTCTCAACAACTCCACAGTAACCAGGGCTTTTCACAACAACTCCACAGTAACCAGGGCTTTTCACAACAACTCCACAGTAACCAGGGCATTTCTCAGCCACTCCACAGTAAGCAGGGCAATTTCACAGCAACTCCACAGTAACCATGGCTTTTCACAACACCACAGTAACCAGGGCATTTCACATCAACTCCACAGTAACCAGGGCAATTTCTCCGCAACTCCACAGTAACCAGGGCTTTTCACAGCAACTCCACAGTAACCAGGGCGTTTCTCAGCAACTCCACAGTAACCATGGCTTTTCACAACACCACAGTAACCAGGGCATTTCACATCAACTCCACAGTAACCAGGGCAATTTCTCAGCAGCTCCACAGTAACCAGGGCGTTTCACAACACCACAGTAACCAGAGCATTTCACATCAACTCCACAGTAACCAGGGCATTTCTCAGCAGCTCCACAGTAAGCAGGGCTTTTCACAACACCACAGTAACCAGGGCAATTTCGCATCAACTCCACAGTAACCAGGGCATTTCTCAGCAGCTCCACAGTAACCAGGGCGTTTCACATCAACTCCACTGTAACCAAGGCGTTTCACAACAACTCCACAGTAACCAGGGCATTTCTCAGCAACTCCACAGTAACCAGGGCTTTTCACAACTCCACTGTAACCGGGGCATTTCTCAGCAGCTCCACAGTAACCAGGGCGTTTCACAACACCACAGTAACCAGGGCATTTCACATCAACTCCACAGTAACCAGGGCATTTCTCAGCAGCTCCACAGTAACCAGGGCTTTTCACAACACCACAGTAACCAGGGCATTTCACAACACCACCACAGTAAGCAGGGCATTTCACAACAACTCCACAGTAACCAGGGCATTTCTCAGCACCTCCACATTAACCAGGGTATTTCACAGCAGCTCCACAGTAACCAGGGCTTTTCACAACACCACCACAGTAAGCAAGGCAATTTCTCAGCAACTCCACAGTAACCAGGGCTTTTCACAACACCACAGTAACCAGGGCTTTTCACATCAACTCCACAGTAACCAGGGCATTTCTCAGCCACTCCACAGTAACCAGGGCATTTCTCAGCAACTCCACAGTAACCAGGGCATTTCACATCAACTCCACAGTAACCAGGGCTTTTCACATCAACTCCACAGTAACCAGGGCGTTTCACAGCAACTCCACAGTAACCAGGGCGTTTCACAACAACTCCACAGTAACCAGGGCTTTTCACTGCAGCCACACAATAACCAGAACTTTCTACTTTCTGTCCAGATGATGCTGCTGCCTCTAAGTTGGATGTCCAGCCGCCTGCTCCCTCACTCAATCCAACGCGGATTCTCCCCCCGGACCAGCGCCCGCCGGAGCCTCCTGGACCCCCACCCTCCCTGGGCGACACGGACTGCCGAGTGAATGTGGGAGTGAGCCCCCCCGCAGAGGATCCGAACGCCGGCGTGAAGGCCGCGCTGTTGCAGCTGCTCAGCCAGGAGGAGCTGCTGCACGCCGACCGGCCGAGCGACTACGCCGGCCCCCACCTGGCGAACAGCTACGGCGCCGACTGCTTCGGCAACAACGTCGGCAGCGGCGAGCGGAGAGACACTGAAAGGACCGGCCACGGCTTACTGGAGAGCAAGCCTGCCCTGTGTGCCAGCTTGCCCCAACCGCTGGGGCAGCCCAGGACGCTCTCCGGCTCCAACAACGAGTTTGCAGAGTCCGGTACGTACCGGGACCTGGGTATCATGCAGTTTACGGCAGACCAGGACCACCGGTTTAACTTTACCCGGGTCACCCTGCCGGTCCTGGTCACCAGGGCAGAGGGTAACAAATGCACAACCACGCCGGCCGATGTAAAACCTTCGAACTACAGCTACAGCACCATGCCGGCCAGTGCCGTGGCCAGCAGCCCCCTGCCAGGGCTCGGCTGGAGTCTGGCGTCGTCGCGGGGCTCAGGGTACGGCAGGGCACAGACCCGGCTCCCCGCCAGAGGGGGCAGGGGCAGAGGCGTCCCCTACTAGCCTCCGGCTCACCGGGAATGCTTTCTAACCATCATGTCCTTGGAGATAGAGAGCCCACTGTGATCACTTTTGAAGGGGTCTCACTGCCCCACATCATTCCTGACGAGGCAGGGACTGACCACTGGAGGTTCCCTGAGCAGTGTCCGAACTGCTGCCCTCTCTCGGAGGGTGAAGATTCCCTTGTAAAGTTACAGTGTTGGGAAGACTCCCCCCTCTCTCCCCCCCCCCCCCCCCAAACAACCTGTATAATCAATTCAAAATATGTTTATGTCTCTGGAGACAATTAGACAATACGGTGAACTGATGTGAAATCCAGTCACGCCCAACTGTAAGAGCACAGATGGGAAGTCTGTGCCGGGGGGCGTGGGCTGTGGTGAAACCCAGAGAGGCTGCATTGGAAAGATGATTCGCGAGCCAGCTGTCAGAGAAACAACACTGGAATTTGCCTGGCAGCCGGGCTAGAGAAAGATATTCTGTTTATTATAAAGGCTTGAGATACTGGACCATTTTCTCCTCCTCATTTCTGTGTGCCCCGCCTCTCTTTATGTTCTGTTCTTTTCCAAGTTATGGCAGATCTGCAATTAAACCTGAACAATGCTCTCACCCGGCCTAAGCTGTGACTTCCTTTGCCTGTGGGCAGATTTAAATAGAGATCCCCATATCACTGTGTCAGCCAGTGCTGTCTGTTCCCCCAACACTACCTCGTCCCTGTTCCCCACCTCTCCAATGGCCCCGTCTCCTCAACCCGTCACCGACCCCCGCTCCCCACCTCTCCCTCCCCAAAGACCGCATCTCCTTACCCCATCGGTCCCCTGCTCCCACCTCTCCCTCCCCAATGACCCCATTTCATCATCCCATCGGCCCCCTGCTCCCCACTTTCTTTCCCATTGTCCCCATCTCAACCCAACGGCCAATTGCTGCTCCCCAATGACCCCATCTCATCATCCCATCGGCCCCCTGCACCCCACCTCTCCCTCCCCAGTGGAATTATCTCCTCATTCCTTCGGCCCCCTGCTCCCACCTCTCCCTCCCCAATGGACCCATCTCCTCATCCCTTCGGCCCCCTGCTCCCACCTCTCCCTCCCCAATGGACCCATCTCCTCATCCCTTCGGCCCCCTGCTCCCTCCCATTGGCTCCCCAGCTCTCCAGTCTCCCATTGGCCAATCCCTTCTCCCCAGTGGCCCACCTCTCTCCCCAATGGCCTCGTCTCCTTGTCCCATTGCCTCCCTGCTCCCCACCTCTCTCCCATTTGGCCTCGTCACCTCATCCCTTTGGCCCTCTAGTTCCATTTCCTCATCCAATTGCCCCCTGTTCCCTACCTCTCTCCCTATGGTCATTTCTCGCTGCCCCCGCCTCTCTCCCCATTGGCCAATTCCCGCTTCCCCCACCTCTCTCCCCACTGGCCAATTGCTGCTCCCCACTTCTCTCCCCAGTGTCCGTCTTCTCATCCGACTCCCCATTGGCCAATTGCTGCTCCCCACCTCTCTCCCCATTGGCCAAGTTGTGCTCCCTACCTCTCTTCCCATTGGCCAATTGCTGCTCCCCCACCTCTCTCCCCATTGGCCAATTGCTGCTCCCCAGTGGCCCTGTCTCCTCATCCGACTCCTCATTGGCCTCTGGCTCTGCAGTCCTCTCCCCTCTGGCCTCACTGCTCCCCTCCCTTTTCCCATTGGCCCCTCCTGGTGTCCCATCACAGCCCCCCCCCCCCCCGTCCCGTCCCTCCGACCTCTCGCTTCATTCTCTGCAGAGTTGCCACACAAGAGTTTGTTCAGCTCTTCCTGCTCTCAGGCTTGGTGGCTTTGTGTGGTTTGACCTCCGCGAGTTCCCCGGTGGGAGCTGTTGCACGGGTGGGGACCCGTGGACCATGCAGGCATCCTGGATCGGACACACTCAGAGCATCGAAACTGCTCTGAATGCCACGGGCTCCACAGTAAGGCCTGGTTCAATTGCTTTAGTAACAAATTCTTGTTCTGAGGATAAGGTTTCTGAATTTTTTTCAGCTTTTAGTAAATTTTACTTTAATAAAAAAAATTAATAAAAGCAGCTGTGGGTGTTTGTGTTGAAGTCCTGATGTTTGTGTGTTCTGACTCAGCACCCTCTCAAGACTGTGGGACCCTGGGCTGGGCACCCGAGCTCTGGTGCAGGAGTAGGCCTCATCAACTGGACATTTGTAGACAACAGGTGCAGGAGTAGGCCATTCAGCCCTTCGAGCCAGCACCACCATTCACTGTGATCATGGCTGATCATCCACAATCAGTATCCAGTTCCTGCCTTCTCCCCATATCCCTTCGCTCTGCTATCTTTAAGAGCTCTATCTAACTCTTTTTTTTTGGACAGCATCTAGAGAATTGGCCTCCACAGCCTTCTGAGGCAGAGCATTCCACAGATCCACAACTCTCTGTGTGAAAAAGTTTTTTCTTCAACTCCATTCTAAATGGCCTACCCCTTATTCTTAAACTGTGGCCTCTGGTTCTGGACTCCCCCAACATCGGGAATGTGTTTCCTGCCTCTAGCGTGTCCAATCCCTTAATAATCTTATATGTTTCAATAAGATCCCCTCTCAGCCTTCTAAATTCCAGAGTATACAAGCCCAGTCGCTCCAATCTTTCAACATATGACAGTCCCGCCATCCCGGGAATTAACCTCGTGAACCTACGCTGCACTCCCTCAATAGCAAGAATGTCCTTCCTCAAATATGTAGACCAAAACTGCACACAATACTCCAGATGTGGTCCCACCAGGGCCCTGTACAACTGCAGAAGGACCTCTTTACTCCTATACTCAACTCCCCTTGTTATGAAGGCCAACATGCCATTAGCTTTCTTCACTGCCTGCTGTACCTGCATGCTTACTTTCAGTGACTGATGATCAAGGACACCTAGATCTCGTTGTACTTCCCCTTTTCCTAACTTGACACCATTCAGATAGTAATCTGCCTTCCTGTTCTTGCCACCAAAGTGGATAACCTCACATTTATCCACATTAAACTGCATCTGCCCACTCACCCAACCTGTCCAAGTCACCCTGCATTCTCATAACATCCTCCTCACATTTCACACTGCCACCCAGCTTTGTGTCATCAGCAAATTTGTTAATGTTACTTTTAATCCTTTCATCTAAATCATTAATGTATATTGTAAACAGCTGCGGTCCCAGCACCGAGCCTTGCGGTACCCCACTGGTCACTGCCTGCCATTCTGAAAGGGACCCGTTAATCGCTACTCTTTGTTTCCCGTCTGCCAACCAATTTTCTATCCCTGTCTGTACCCTGCCCCCAATACCATGTGCTCCAATTTTGCCCACTAATCTGTATGGGACCTTATCAAAGGCTCTCTGAAAGTCCAGGTACACTACATCCACTGGCTCTCCCTTGTCCATTTTCATAGTTACATCCTCAAAAAATTCCAGAAGATTAGTCAAGTATGATTTCCCCTTCGTAAGTCCATGCTCACTCGGACCGATCCTGTTACTGCTATCCAAATGTGCAGCTATTTCATCTTTTAATCCCTCTCCTACCCCCGGGCATTTCACTTGGCTGAGGGCCACTGGGATCTGGGTACGCCAGATCTGCAGGTGTTTGAATCCAGAAAGGCAACCTGCTGAAAGAACTCAACGTCCTGAGAAGGTCGGGGGAAGGAATTGTCAGCAGTTCGGGTCAAAGCCCTGCGTTAGGACTGATTGTAGAGTCAAAGAGCAGGGCAATTCCAGTGCATGCTAAACTGCCTAGCCCCACCTGGACCATAGCCTACCTTTCCAAACGTTTCTTTGGAACCTGCATCCACTACTTCCACTGGCAGCTCGTTCCACATTCTCTCCACCCTCTTGAGTGAAGAGGTTTCCACCCCGCGTTCCCCTTATTTCACCCTTCACCCGCAGCCTCCGGTTTATTTATTGAGATACAGTGTGGAGGGGTCTTCGAGCTGTGCTGCCCAGCAGTCCCCAAACTTAACCTCAGCGTAATCACAGGCCAATTCACAATGATCAATTGATCAGCCTCTGGACTGTGGGAGGAAACCGGACAACCCGGAGGAAATCCACACGGCCATGAGGAGAAAGTTCAAACTCCCTACAGGCAGCGGCGGGAATTGAACCCGGGTCACTGGGACTGTAAAACGTTGTGTTAACCACTACACTACCGTGTGATGGGAATTGAACCCGGGTCACTGGTACTGAAAAACGTTGTGTTAACCACTACACTACCGTGTGATGGGAATCGAACCCGGGTCACTGGTACTGAAAAACGTTGTGTTAACCACTACACTACCGTGTGATGGGAATCGAACCTGGGTCACTGGGACTGTAAAACATTGTGTTAACCACTACACTACCGTGTGATGGGAATCGAACCCGGGTCACTGGGACTGTAAAACGTTGTGTTAACCACTACACTACCGTGCGATGGGAATTGAACCCGGGTCACTGGGACTGTAAAACGTTGTGTTAACCACTACACTACCATGTGATGGGAATTGAACCCCGGTCACTGGTACTGTAAAACGTTGTGTTAACCACTACACTACCGTGCGATGGGAATTGAACCCGGGTCACTGGGACTGTACAACGTTGTGTTAACCACTACACTACCGTGCGATGGGAATTGAACCCGGGTCACTGGGACTGTAAAACGTTGTGTTAACCACTACACTACCGTGCGATGGGAATCGAACCCGGGTCACTGGTACTGTAAAACGTTGTGTTAACCACTACACTACCGTGTGATGGGAATCGAACCCGGGTTGCTGGTACTGTAAAACGTTGTGTTAACCACTACACTACCGTGTGATGGGAATCGAACGTGGGTTGCTGGTACTGTAAAACATTGTTCTAACCACTACACTATCGTGTGATGGGAATCAGTCATAGTCATACTTTATTGATCCCGGGGGAAATTGGTTTTCGTTATAGTTGCACCATAATAAATAGTAATAGAACCATAAATATTTAAATAGTAATATGTAAATTATGCCAGTAAATTATGAAATAAGTCCAGGACCAGCCTATCGGCTCAGGGTGTCTGACCCTCCAAGGGAGGAGTTGTAAAGTTTGATGACCACAGGCAGGAATAACTTCCTATGACGCTCTGTGCTGCATCTCGGTGGAATGAGTCTCTGGCTGAATGTACTCCTGTGCCCAACCAGTACATTATGTAGTGGATGGGAGACATTGTCCAAGATGGCATGCAACTTGGACAGCATCCTCTTTCCAGACACCACCGTCAGAGAGTCCAGTTCCATCCCCACAACATCACTGGCCTTACGAATGAGTTTGTTGATTCTGTTGGTGTCTGCTACCCTCAGCCTGCTGCCCCAGCACACAACAGCAAACATGATCGCACTGGCCACCACAGACTCGTAGAACATCCTCAGCATTGTCCAACAGATGTTAAAGGACCTCAGTCTCCTCAGGAAATAGAGACGGCTCTGACCCTTCTTGTAGACAGCCTCAGTGTTCTTTGACCAGTCCAGTTTATTGTCAATTCGTATCCCCAGGTATTTGTTATCCTCCACCATGTCCACACTGACCCTTTGGATGGAAACAGGGGGCACCGGTACCTTAGCTCTCCTCAGGTCTACCACCAGCTCCTTAGTCTTTTTCACATTAAGCTGCAGACAATTCTGCTCACGCCATGTGACAAAGTTTCCTACCGTAGCCCCGTACTCAACCTCATCTCCCTTGCTGATGCATCCAACTATGGCAGAGTCATCCGAAAACTTCTGAAGATGACAAGACTCTGTGCAGTAGTTGAAGTCTGAGGTGTAAATGATGAAGAGAAAGGGAGACAAGGCAGTTCCCTGTGGAGCCCCAGTGCTGCTGATCACTCTGTCGGACACACACTGTTGCAAGCACATGTACTGTGGTCTGCCAGTCAGGTAATCAAGAATCCACGACACTGGTACTGTAAAACGTTGTTCTAACCACTACACTACCGTGCAATGGGAATCGAACCCGGGTCACTGGTACTGTAAAACGTTATGTTGGAGCCCCCAATCTCAATGGAAAAAGCCTGCTTGCACTTACCATAAATACACTCCTCATAACTTTGTAACCCTCTTTATCAAACCTCCCCACATTATTCCCTGGAGCCTAGGAGAAAGTCCTGAACCTTTCCCGATAACTCGGGTCCTTGGAAAAGAGACTCGATCTGAAGTGCTGAGAGTTCCTTTTCTCCCACAATGCTGTTCGACCACTGAGTTCTTCTAGAGGGTTTGTCTCCATTGGAATTCCATTTTGATGAATGTGTCAAAGGTTTGGAGCTCTTTGTATCACTGATCCATTCCCAGAGATACTGGGAGTTGGAGGTGAGGGTTGTTGGACAGTAATGGGGAAGGGTCCATTCCCAAAGATACCGGGGGTGGAGGTGGGGAATGGTGGATGGTAATGGACAAGGGTCCAATCTCAGAGATGACCAGGGGATGGAGGTGGGGATTGGTGGATGGTAATGGACAAGAGTCCAATCTCAGAGATGACCAGGGGATGGAGGTGGGGATTGGTGGATGGTAATGGACAAGGGTCCAATCTCAGAGATGACCAGGGGATGGAGGTGGGGAATGGTGGACGGTAATGGAGAAAGGTCCAATCTCAGAGATGACCAGGGGATGGAGGTGGAGGTTACTGGACAGTAATACGAAAGGGCCCATTCTCAGTGATACCAAGGGCTGGAGGGGGGTGTGGACGGTAATGGGAAATGGTCCATTCTCAGAGATACTGGGAAATTGGAAGTGGGGAATACTGGACGGTAATGGGGAAAGGGCCCATTCCCAGAGATACTGGAGTTGGAGGTGAGGGTTGTTGGACAGTAATGGGGAAGGGGCCATTCCCAGAGATACTGGAGTTGGGGGTGGGGGTTACTGGACGGTAATGGGGAAGGGGCCATCCACAGAGATATGGGGGTTGGAGGTGGGGGTTACTGGACGGTAATGGGGAAGGGGCCATCCACAGAGATACGGGGGTTGGAGATGGGGGTTACTGGACGGTAATAGGGAAGGGTCCATTCCCAGAGATAGCGGAGTTGAGGGTGGGGATTGTTGGACAGTAATGGGGAAGGGGCCATTCCCAGAGATACTGGAGTTGGAGGTGAGGGTTGTTGGACGGTGATGGGGAAGGGGCCATTCACAGAGATACGGGGGTTGGAGGTGGGGGTTACTGGACGGTAATGGGGAAGGGGCCATTCCCAGAGATACTGGAGTTGGAGGTGGGGGTTTTTGGACGGTGATGGGGAAGGGGCTATTCACAGAGATACGGGGGTTGGAGGTGAGAGTTACTGGAGGGTAATGGGGAAGGGGCCATCCACAGAGATACGGGGGTTGGAGGTGGGGGTTACTGGACGGTAATGGGGAAGGGTCCATTCCCAGAGATAGCGGAGTTGAGGGTGGGGATTGTTGGACAGTAATGGGGAAGGGGCCATTCCCAGAAATACTGGAGTTGGAGGTGAGGGTTACTGGACGGTAATGGGGAAGGGGCCATTCACAGAGTTACTGGAAGTTGGGGGTGGGGGTTACTGGACGGTAATGGGGAAGGGGCCATTCCCAGAGATAGTGGAGTTGAGGGTGGGGTTTGTTGGACAGTAATGGGGAAGGGGCCATTCACAGAGTTACTGGGAGTTGGGGGTGGGGGTTACTGGACGGTAATGGGGAAGGGGCCATTCACAGAGTTACTGGAGTTGGAGGTGGACGGTAATGGGGATGGGACCATTCACAGAGATACGGGGGTTGGAGGTGGGGGTTACTGGACGGTAACGGAGAGGGGTCCATGCGATGGATGTGCAACACAGGATCACGTGGAGTCCTGGTGAGACCGCTGGAGGGGTGGGCAGATTCTGCAGGGGGTCACGATCGCGTCCCCTGCGGGTGTTGGTTGGTGCTGTTGATGCGGAGACAACAGTAATTGGGAACGGACCGTTCCCCATTACTGTTCAAGGGGTAGGGCGTGCGGACATGAAGAGAGGGTGTCTGTTCCTGCATTTCATCATCATCTCGCTCCCCACCCCGAGGAGGAGAGCGAACGTGAATCTACCTCCCACAGCGAGTGGCTGAGTGGACAGTCCCTCGCCTCCCCTCACTTCCTCCAGCCATTTATTATCCCTCTCATCCCCCTCTTCGCCTGCCTGTCATTGCGGGAGAACAATCTCAGTGAAGAATAAAGTGTTTTAAAAAAAAACTCCCGTAAAAGTGTGCAAGATCTTACCGAGGGGAAGTCCAGTTGGCCCTAAAAGGAGAAGGGGTCAAATCATTGAACAGTTCAACTCGAAAACAGGACCCTTCGGCCCATCTGGTCCGTGCTGAAGAGGAAGAGATTCTCGGCGCTTTTCCATCTCTGTGGATCGAGGTGTCCTGTGTGGGGGTGGGGCCCGGAGATGATTGGAAATGTTTAATGCAGAGAGGGGCAAATACTGAAAAATAAAACCGAAGGGTCCCGGGGAACCGGTACGCGGAGGGAGCTGAGGCGGGCGTAGATCTGCCGCGATGCTGTCGGATGATGGTAGGGCAGGTGTGAGGGGCCGAGGTGCCTTGGGCTGTGGTAGAGTCTGGGTCAGGGATCCGGCCGGGAGATCGGACACCGAGTGATGGTGGGCGTCCGGCACACGAGGCTATCGGAATGGGTTGGCGAGGCGGGTCTGCCGGGAAAGGAACGGGGCTGCCGCTGCAGTTTTGATTGATTTTCGGCTCTTCTTGGTTAGTTTCACATGCTTGGGGGCTCCGCGATCTGATTCTGGGGAGAGGACGGGGTCAGCGGGGTGGTTGGGGGGGAATGGGCCGCAGGGAATGAGGGGTTTCTCACAGGTGGAGGCCTCCGCCCCTCTCCTGTCCCTTCCTCCGTCCTTATCCAGTCCCTTCCCCCTCCCTCGTCTCCTTCCCCTCTCCCGTCCCCGTTTCCCTCCCGCTTCCGCGGGGTCATGAGGCGGCGACAGCCGCGTTCGGCAGAGGGCGGTGTTGGACCGCGGTCCGCTTCCAACCCAGAGCGGGGCCGACGCAAGTTAGTGCCGGTAACTGAGGTCTGTCACTGGTTAGTGTCGGTAACAGGGGGTCTGTCACTGTTTGGAGCCAGTAACCAGAGGTCTGTCACTGGTAAGTGTCGGTAACCGGGGGTCTGTCACTGGTTAGTGTCGGTAACCGGGGGTCTGCCGCTGGTTAGTGTCGGTAACTGGGGGTCTGTCACTGGTTAGTGTCAGTAACCGGGGGTCTGTCACTGTTTGGAGCCAGTAACCGGAGGTCTGTCACTGGTAAGTGTCGGTAACCGGGGGTCTGTCACTGGTTAATGTCGGTAACGGGGGGTTTGGTTAACGTCAGTAACCGGACTCACTATGAGAATCACCAACCGGCCTGAACAACCGAGTTTCGCTGGTTGGTCCCGACCGACACCCCGGTACCGTCCGCCCAGAGTCGGGTGCGTTGTCGTCCGGCCGCTGATCGGGTCCGTGTACCCGGGGGGTCGGGGGCGAAGGTATGTGAGGTGCGGTCGAAGCCTTACACTTTATTAATTTGCAAGTGTGTGTTGGCCCCGGCTGGGTCGGCGGGACTGAGGCTCAGTCAGTTCCTGGTTCCGGGACTCCCGCACCCTCTCTCCCCCGCCAGCCCCCATCCACCCACCCACCCACCCACCGGACTCTTTCGCAAACTAACCCCGCTGCAGAGACAGGAGGTGTGCGCACAAGCACAAGGGATTCTGCAGACGCTGGAAAACCAGAGCAACATGTCCACACACACACACACACACAAAATGCTGAAGGAACTCAGCAGGTCAGGCAGCGTCTATGGAGGGGAGTAAAGAGTCGACGTTGCGGGCCGAACCCCGCGTTACAAATTGCACTCCTATTAGCCAACTCCACCCCTGGGGAAATGTCTCTGGTTGTCCACTCGATCAATGCCTCTTATCAATTTGTATGTCTCTACCATGTCTGATAACTTTTATTGGAAAACTCTGATCTCAAACTCCCCGCTGCCCTGTGTCTGTATCCACTCACGGAGAAGGCTTCGGGAGTAAACCCCGAGGGGCAAAATCCGGGGCAGGAGTCCGGAACGACGGGCAGCTTTCTGCGGCGCTGCTGGGGCCAAACTGTACCGATCTCGGCCGTTCCTTTGGGTTCCTCAACTGCGTGGAGAGGGGGGAGATGGCTGCGTGGACAGGGGAGGGAGATGGCTGCGTGGGGGGGGGAGATGGCTGCGTGGGGGGGGGGAGATGGCTGTGAGGAGAGGGGGGGAGATGGTTGGGTAGTGAGGGGGGAGATGGCTGCGTGGAGGGGGGGGGAGATGGCTGCGTAGAGAGGGGGGGAGATTGCTGTGAGGAGAGCGGGGAGATGGCTGCGTGGAGAGGGGGGAGATTAATGCGTGGAGAGGGGGGGAGATGGCTGCGTGGAGAGGGTGGAGATGGCTGCGTGGAGAGGGGGGAGGGCTGCGTGAAGAGGGGGGAGATGGCTGCGTGGAGGGGAAGAGATGGCTGCGTGGAGGGGGAGAGATGGCTGCGTGGAGGGGGGGAGATGGCTGCGTAGAGAGGGGGCAGATTGCTGCGTGGAGGGGGGGGAGATTGCTGCGTGGAGAGGGGGAGATTGCTGCGTGGAAGGGGGGGAGATGGCTGCGTGGAAGGGGGGGAGATTGCTGCGTGGAGAGGGAGAGATGGCTGCGTGGAGAGGGGGGAGATGGCTGCGTGGAGAGGGGGGAAGGCTGCGTGGAGGGGGGGAAGATGGCTGCGTGGAGGGGGGGAGATGGCTGCGTGGAGGGGGGGAGATGGCTGCGTGGAGGGGGGGAGAGATGGCTGGGTGAGAGCGGGGGGAGATGGCTGGGTGAGAGCCGGGGGAGATTGCTGCCTGGAGGGGGAGAGATGGCTGGGTGGAGAGCGGGGGGAGATTGCTGCGTGGAAGGGGGGGAGAAGGCTGCGTGGAAGGGGGGGGAGATTGCTGCGTGGAGAGGGGGAGATGGCTGCGTGGAGAGGGGGGGAGATGACTGCGTGGAGGGGGGGAGATTGCTGTCTGGAGAGGGGGTGGTGGCTGGGTGGAGAGGGGGTGGTGGCTGGGTGGAGGCTGGGTGGAGGGGGGGGAGATTGCTGCGTGGAGAGGGGGGAGATGGCTGCGTGGAGAGGGGGGAGATTGCTGCGTGGAGAGGGGGGAGATGGCTGCGTGGAGAGGGGGGAGATGGCTGCGTGGAGAGGGGGGAGATTGCTGCGTGGAGAGGGGGGAGATTGCTGCGTGGAGAGGGGGGAGATGGCTGCACCGGAATCCACCAAGACGGAGACTGCTCGCCGTTGGACGCCCCGCTCCAGAGAAGCAGGTACGAGAGTGAGTGGTGTCCAGGAGGGCCGGACAGGGGTCACGCTCACCAGTACTCCTCGTCCTACTGGTGAGTGCTTCGCTTTTACTGGGCAGGTGGGGATGAAGTGGTTTGGTTGGCCACAAGACAGACAGGAATGGGTGCTGATTCTCCTTTGTCTTTCAGTCGGCGTCAGGCGGGTACAGAGTCAACCTCTCCTCATAGCTCCGTGCTCCGGAACGGGGATTGTCGATGGAGGCAAACGGCAGGGCAATGTAGACTGACGAGGAGCTTGGAACTCACCCAGTGCCCTCAGGGACCCTCTGCGGCGCTGCTGAAGGCGAACATCAATACGGATGGCCAAGTTCACCAGGGCTTCAAAGGTGGCAGGTAGGTCCTGGGTGACCAGCTCATCTTTGCTGTCTTCGGAGAGGCCATTCAGGAAGATGTTGTACTGTGCCTCCGAGTTCCAGCCGCTGGGGGTGGCTAGGGTCCGGAACTCTATGGTGTAATTTGACTCAGGTCTGCGCCCCTGGTGCATGTGCAGCATTTTCACGGGCAGCCTCTCCCCCACGTTTGGAGCGATCAAACACTTTTCTCATCTCCTCGGAAAATAACTGAACACTACTGCCGAAAGGGGAGCCTGCCTCCCAGACGGCTGTTCCCCATTCTCTCGCCCGACCGGACAGCTGGGTGATGATGTAGCCCACCTTGGCTCGATCAGTCGGAAAGGTTATTGATTGCAATTCAGAAATGAGGGTGCACTGGGAAAGAAGAGAGCGGGAGGTACTGGGCTCATCTGAGTACTTTTCTGGAGGAGGCAGACGGGGCTCTTGGACGGGAGGGGTGAGCGAGGACACAGAGGGCAGGGTGGAAGATGCAGTGGCAGAATGTTGATGGGCGCTCTGGGACAGCTGGAGTGACTGAGTCCGGGTCACAAGATCGGCTACGCTGGCAGAAAGCGACCCCACTGCCCTGAACACGGAGTCCAGCTATTTCTGGTGTCTCCCCAGCATCACTCCCTGTTGTTCCAGGGCAGCTCTCAGAGAACCGGGGTCTGCTGGATCCATTCTGGCCAGATTGTACTGTCAGGGCGCTGGAGCAGGGATCAGGTACCAGGTACTGTGCAGAAAGGTAGTGTTGGAGCAACGGAGGCAGCCCTAGAGCCCGCTCACCCAGGACTTAGTAGACAGCGCCTCCCTGGAGGCGAGTGTATCAAATAATGCGAGAGGAGCGGAGACTGAGCTCTCTCACTGTCAGCATCAGGCTGCCGGTGGATCCCTGGGACCGGAGTTGCGAGGGTCCACCTCATACCCGTCTCCTGGGGAGGGCGATGTACTCTGCAGGCCGGCGCCATCAACTAGTGGCTGGCAGGGAGCCCCTCCGTGGACGTAACTGTGGATAAGGCTGATGCGACGGTGGAGCAGGCAGCCGTGGGTAAGGTGCCCGCTGCGCAGTGTGGGTCACAAGCGCAGCCGTCTATTGGAACACACGGCGAGGAAGATGGGAGGAGTCTATTTGTAGTGAGGGGGTGGAGGGAGAGACTCCCTTTGATAGCGAGACAATGGACGTCCTCACCCCCCTCCTCATTGTTACCTGTGGAGAAATCTGTCAGGGCACTGGAGCAGGGATGCAATTTCAGACCCAGTACTGTGCGCACTGTGATATTAATTGAGTAACAAATCCCGAGGTGCAAACAAAGTCAGCGTCAAAGTTCAGGCAGAGATCAAAACGTCCAGAGAAATCCCACAAACCGGAATCGGGAAACAGGCAGGGTCGATATTCAGATGGACAGAGTTCAGATACGAATGCTGGAAAGGCTCAGGCAAACTCACTGGCAATAAACAGATGAAAACACAGGACTGAAACACACTGACAATAAACAGAGAGGCAGATGATAGGTGGAGCACAATGAAACAGAGATGGCAGCAATACAGGTAATAATGAGAAACAGGTGAGAGACGGAGTACTCAGTAATACAGGGGCCGCAGTAGAGCAGGAGCTGGGACAGGAGCACATGGCAATACAAAAACACAGACTGACAGCTAGGGGGAAACACACAGAAAGACAGACTGACTGTAACCCCGCCCCCCCCCCCCCCACCCACGAACGTCTCCTGGCATCACGGCAGGTAGAGCTGGGTGCTGGCGATGGAAGTCCCTGATGAGAGAGGGGTTCAGGATGTTACGGGCGGGAACCCAGCACCTCTCCTCAGGACCGTAGCCCTCTCAGTCCACAAGGTACTGGAGGCCACGGCCCCAACGACGAACATCCAGCAGTCGACGCACCGTGAAGGCCTCTGCCCCATCGATGAGCCGTGGGGGTGGGGGTGTTAGGGACAGGACACAGGGGGCGGCTCATGAAAGGCTTGACACGGGACAGATGGAAGGTGGGATGAATGCGGTGGAGAGTGGGAGAGGAGCTTGCGATGGACGGCAGCGGGGCTGATGACTTTAGCAATGGGAAAGGGGCCGATGAAGCGGTGGGGGGGGGGGAGCTTGCGGGAATCCACCTTGAGGGGCAGGTCTCGGGTTGAAAGCCACACACGCTGTCCCTGGCGGTAACATGAGGCCTTGGAGTGATGGCGGTCAGCTTGACGCTTGATCCTAGCAGAGGCACGGAGAAGGGCAGAGCGAGTGGGCCTCCACGTCCGCTGACAACGGCGGATGAATGCCTTGGCAGATGGAACGCCAACCTCCTCCTCCTGGGCAGGAAACAGTGGAGGTTGGTAGCCAAGGCAGCACTCAAAAGAGGACAGACCGGTGGAGGAGGACGGACGAGAGTTTATGGCGTACTCGGCCCAGGGTAGCTGCTGACTCCACACAGAGGGGTTCTCGGAGACCAGGCACCGCAATACTGTCTCCAGCTGTGGTTGGCCCGCTCGGTCTGGCCATTGGTCTGTGGGTGCAATCGTGAAGACAGACTCCCGGAGGCACCCAGAAGATTACAGAACGCCCTCCAGAAGCTGGATGTGAATTGAGAGCCCCTGTCTGACACAACATCTACGGGTAACGCACGTAATTTAAAAACATGCAGTATAGTAATTTGGCTGTTTCTTTGGCCGAGGGGAGTTTAGATAAAGGAATGAAGTGTACAGACTTGGAGAAATGATCAACTACTGTGAGAATGGTGGTGTTACTATCTGATAGGGGAAGACTGGTGACAAAATCCAGGGCAATGTGGGACCAGGGTGTCTTGGGGATAGACAGGGGCTGTAACAGACCAGCAGGTGACTGGTTAGAGTTCTTGCCTCGAGCACAGACCGAGCACACTGAGACGAAGTTGCGGATGTCATCTCCCATGGAGGGCCACCAGAACCGCCGACTGATGAAGTCCTGAGTACGCTTGGTTCCAGGGTGACAGGATAACCGGGAAGAATGACCCCACTGCAATACCTGTGAGCGGACAGAGCTGGGAACATAAACACGGTTAGTGGGGCATTGACCGGGGGCTGCCTCGCTCTGTTAAGCAGCTTGCACAGTGGATTCAATGTCCCATTGCGCTGCACGCACGAGACAGTGAGTAGGGAGGACGACATCGGGGACCTTAGGGGTCTCAGAGGAGGGAAATCTTCTGGAGAGAGCATCAGGTTTTCCATTCTTGGAACCGGGGGCAGAGGGACAGAATAAAACTGAATCTTGAGACAAACAGGGACCAACGAGCTTGACGGGAGTTGAGACGCTTGGTCGTACGGATGTATTCCAGATTCTTGTGATCAGTCCAGACTAAGAATGGCACCTTGGCTCCCTCCAGCCAACGCCTCCACTCCTCCAGAGCTCGCTTCACAGCCAGCAGCTCCGGGTTTCCGACATCGTAATTCCGCTCCGTGGGAGTGAGGCGGTGAGAGAAGGCGGCGCAGGGGTGTACCTTCTCATCCTTGTCCGAGCGCTGAGAGAGAACAGCTCCTACGCCAATGTCAGACACATCCATCTCCACCTTGAACTGCCGGTGGGTGTTGGGTTGAATCAGGACGGGGACAGAGGTGAAGAGAATGCTTTTTTCAGCAGCGGGGGACCAGGAGGATCTGACAGCAGATGAGGGAAGAGCAGTGAGTGGTGCGGCCAGTGTACTGTAATTTCTGATGAAGCGGTGATAGAAGTTAGCAAAGCCCAAGAAGTGTTGCACCTCCCGCCGAGTCGAGGGTTGGGGCCATTCGACAACCACCTTGACCTTCTGTTGGTCCATCTGAATGGAACCGCCTGAAATCACATGCCCCAGGAAGGAGACGGTATTGTCTATGCCAGCCCTGTGCAATGGAGGGCCTCGTGGCATTATACTATCGGGCCCCAATCGCAACAAAGATGGACACTGGGCAACAAAGATTTTGCTTCATGAATACAGTAGGGTGTGCCCTGTGGATTTTGGGCTGCCGATCATGAAAATCTCCATGACATTTCCCTGTCACGCACCACGTTTTCGAAACCGCCCATATTTGTTATTTCAATTCATAATTCAAGTCGGAATAACTGATGCCAAGATTAAGGTAGGCATTTTTGTTGGTCCGCAGATCAAACAGATCGTCGGTGACGGGCAATCCGAAGAACATCCAGTGGGGCCGGAGAAAATCGCATGGAAGGCGTTGAAGAACGGCGTTGAAAACTTTCTTGGCACCAAAGAGCACTAAGCTATGCGCTAAACTAAGCTAAGCTAAGCTATGAAGTGCAACATGTCAGTTAAGGTTCATTTTCCGCATTCCCATTTCAACTTCTTCCCTGTAAATCTTGGCACTGTCAGTGACGAGCACGGTGAAAGGTTTCACCAGGACATTGTGGTCATGGAGAGACGGTATCAGGGCAACTTGAATCCATCAGTGCTGGCTAATTATTGTTGGACACTTAAGCAAGATGCCTCAGACACTGAGTGCAAACTAAATCAACAAAACATTTTTAGCTTAATTGAACTATTGAAAAGCGTCGGCACCGTTTGTAATTAAACGCATTGTACTCAATAAAAGTTCATTTCTTGTTTCTCTACATTCCTACGTGATACAAGTAGCCTGAAATTATATTTGTGTTCAGCTTCAAACCGTCTATCACAAACAAAAACAAAACTCTGAGGAAGCGACACTTTCAATAGAGCTGGTGGTCAGCAGGAATTTCAGGAACAAACTGAAGGAAAAACAGAAATATTTTTAGCTTCCCTTAACTTAGATTGACTGAGACAGCGTTAGTGCTGAGGGATTAGATGGGACAGATTTTTTTAAAGTTTGTCCAGGAAAGGTTTTGATGCAACGAGTAGGCGGTAAGCTATTAAGGCATAGGAGCAGAATTAGGATATTCCATTCTGTTCTGCCATCCCGTCATGGCTGATTAATAGAACATAGAATAGTACAGCACAGTACAGGCCCTTCGGCCCACATTGTTGTGCCGACCCTCAAACCCTGCCTCCCATATAACCCCCCCCCACCTTAAATTCCTCCATATACCTGTCTAGTAGTCTCTTAAACTTTACTAGTGTACCTGCCTCCACCACTGACTCAGGCAGTGCATTCCACGCACCAAGCACTCTCTGAGTAAAAAACCTTCCTCTAATATCCCCCTTGAACTTCCCACCCTTTACCTTAAAGCCATGTCCTCTTGTACTGAGCAGTGATGCCCTGGGGAAGAGGCGCTGGCTGTCCACTCTATTTATTCCTCTTATTATCTTGTACACCTCTATCATGTCTCCTCTCATCCTCCTTCTCTCCGAAGAGTAAAGCCCTAGCTCCCTTAATCTCTGATCAAAATGCATACGTTCTAAACCAGGCAGCATCCTGGTAAATCTCCTCTGTACCCTTTCAAATGCTTCCACATCCTTCCTATAGTGAGGTGACCAGAACCGGACACAGTACTCCAAGTGTGGCCTAACTAGAGTTTTATAGAGCTGCATCATTACATCGTGACACAGATAGAGTGGATGTGGAGAGGATGTTCCTTATAGTGGGGGAGTCTAGGACCAGAGGACACAGATATAGTGGATGTGGAGAGGATGTTTCCTATAGTGGGGGAGTCTAGGACCAGAGGACACAGATAGAGTGGATGTGGAGAGGATGTTTCCTGTAGTGGGGGGAGTCTAGGACCAGAGGACACAGATAGAGTGGATGTGGAGAGGATGTTTCCTATAGTGGGGTGTCTGGGACCAGAGGACACAGATAGAGTGGATGTGGAGAGGATGTTCCCTATAGTGGGGGAGTCTAGGACCAGAGGACACAGATAGAGTGGATGTGGAGAGGATGTTTCCTATAGTGGGGGAGTCTAGGACCAGAGGACACAGTCTCAGAATAGAGGGACACCCATTTAGAATGGAGATGATGAGGAATTTCTTTAAGGTAGATGTTGATAGGTTCTTTATGAGTCCATAAGAAATACTTGACTCATTGAGTCATCTAAAAAGCATAGAATAGTACAGCACAGTGCAGGCCCTTCGGCCCACAATGTTGTGCCGACCCTCAAACCCTGCCTCCCATATAAGCCCCCACCTTAGATTCCTCCATATACCTGTCTAGTAGTCTCTTAAACTTCACTAGTGTATCTGCCTCCACCACTGACTCAGACAGTGCATTCCACGCACCAACCACTCTCTGAGTAAAAAACCTTCCTCTAATATCCCCCTTGAACTTCCCACCCCTTACCTTAAAGCCATGAGGAGGAGAAGATGCACGCAGCCTCTGGGGTGAATGATGTCTGTAATCTGTCAAGTAGGGTGCCGTGCACAATCCTGATTTGATGGAGACAGATGTGAGAGAACGGAGGAACATCTGGAGAAACTTCTGAAATGCCCACTTCGCTGTCGCTACGACTGTGTGGTAACCAGAATCTCCGGAGCGGAAGGCCCTGAAATCCTTGGCTTTGCTTGTTTCGGTGGCCGGGGCGAGGTCGAAGTCGCTCGGCAGAGGATGGCGCTCGGGAGGCTTTATCGAAGGGGCAGGAGAATGGGGTTTGAGAGGGATAACAAATCTCGCAATTCCTCCGTCTCCGCCGCATCTGCTCTCAGGATGAGGCTTTTCATTCCAGGACGAGGGAGCTGTCCTCCTTTTTTAAAGCAAGGGGCTTCCCTTCCTCCACCATCAACTCTGCTCTCAAACGCATCTCCCCCATTTCACGTACATCTGCTCTCATTCCATCCTCCCGTCACCCCACTAGGGATAGGGTTCCCCTGGTCCTCACCTACCACCCCACCAGCCTCCGGGTCCAACATATTATTCTCCACTAACTTGGTAACTTCCGCCACCACTAAGCACATCTTTCCCTTCCCGCCACCCCCCTGCTTTCCGCAGGGATTGCTCCCTACGTGACTCCCTTGTCCATTCGTCCCCCCCATGCCTCCCCACTGATCTCCTTCCTGGCACTTATCCGTGTAAGCGGAACAAGTGCTACACGTGCCCTTACACTTCCTCCCTTACCACCATTCAGGGCCCCAGACAGTCCTTCCAGGTGAGGCGACACTTCACCTGTGAGTCGACTGGGGTGATATACTGCGTCCAGTGCTCCCGGTGTGGCCTTCTATATATTGGCGAGACCCGACGCAGACTGGGAGACCACTTTGCTGAACACCTACGCTCTGTCCGCCAGAGAAAGCAGGATCTCCCAGTGGCCACACATTTTAATTCCACATCCCATTCCCATTCTGATATGTTTATCCACGGCCTCCTCTACTGTAAAGATGAGGCCACACTCAGGTTGGAGGAACAACACCTTATATTCCGTCTGGGTAGCCTCCAACCTGATGGCATGAACATTGACTTCTCAAACCTCCGCTAATGCCCCACCTCCCCCTCGTACCCCACCTGTTATTTATTTATATACACACATTCTTTCTCTCTCTCTCCTATTTCTCCCTCTGTCCCTCTCACTATACCCCTTGCCCATCTTCTGGGTTCCCTCCCCCACCGTCTTTCTCCCTGGGCCTCCTGTCCCATGATCCTCTCGTATCCCTTTTGCCTATCACCTGTCCAGCTCTTGGCTCCATCCCTCCCCTCCGTCTTCTCCTATCATTTCGGATCTCCCCGTCCCACTTTCAAATCTCTTACTAACTCTTCCTTCAGTTAGTCCTGACGAAGGGTCTCGGCCCGAAACGTCGACTGTACCTCAGCAACTTTTGTGCGTGTTAGTTGTAGGGGAGGATTGTTCCCAGGACCAGGCCTCAAGCTTCGGTGTCGCCTTTTTGGAGGCACCCAGGAGAGAGGCGTCGGGGTCCGTGTGCTCCACTGGAGTTCCTGAGGCAGCCTGGCTCACCTTCCACGCTGGGGTAGCTGCTGCCCCCCAGTGTTCGCTCGGCAGAAGACAGGCTGTGTTGTGTTTGACTGCAGACCGCTGCAACATTCATGCACTCAGGGACTTGGACTGAATGTTTTTTTTGTCTGACTGTATTTTACTGCTGTCTTATACACACTACATGTGCTGTGAGTGACTGTCGGTGCTGCGATTTGCTCCTTGGCCCTGGAGTAACACGATTTTGTTTGGCTGTATTCGTGGTGTCAAAATGGTTGTTGTAGTGCGTCTGTTATTGTAGTGTAGTGGGTAGTGCTTGTCGCTCTGACTTTCAGCTCCCACCACTGCCTGGCAGTCTCGTTTATTGACTTGAAAGTCGACCCGTGGGGCAGCATATACCGTCACCCTGGAGAGGAGTACATGGACTCGCTCCCACTCTGCTCCTGGTCCCTGTCTACAAAGGGCATTCTCAGCTAGCGACACAGCACCACGCGGGAACACACGTAAACTCCAGCGGGTTCAGCAGATGCCGGGGAGCCACAGCAGCACGCGCAGGATGCCGGAGGGACTCAGCAGGACAGGCAGCACCTCTGGAGAGGAGTACACAGTCGGGGTTTCGTCAGACAGGGCTTCTCTCCCCCGCCAGGATTGATGGAGGATCTCGACCCGAAATGTCGACTGCTGGGACGCTGCAGGCCACCCTGCTGAGCTCCTCCAGCATTTTGTGTGGAAGCAAGAGTCGGAATCAGGTTTAATGTCGCTGGTAGACGTTGTGAAATTTGTTTTTTTGTGAATACAGAATCAAAAATATAAATTACAGGAAGACATTTATACGGTACTGTGCAAAAATCTTAGATATTTTATCTATAGGGTGGCCAAGACTTTTGCACAGCTCTATGGTGCTGTGATGCGTTACGGTGTGGTGGTGTTGTGGGTAGTGCTTGTCACTCTCACTTTCAGCTCTCACAGCTGGCCGGCAGTCTCACGAACAGGAGAGCTGAATGTGTAGGTCTCTCTCTGCCAGTACCCAGCCTCTCCAACAGCAAACTTCGTGCCGTGCCTCCTCGCCGGCGACACACGGAAACCGAACTCCTCTCGGACTCAGGCTGAATGACAGGGGACGGGGAGGAGGTCTGGCCCCTGCCCACGTAGCACGCAGGCCCACCAGTGTGCAGACACGCCCTGGTGCTCGTGAACCAGATGCCCCAGCTGTGGGTAAATAACCCCACTGCCCTGTGGGGCAGCCTCGGGGAGAGATGAAGGCTACGGGGTGAACCCAGACAGCAAATCCGGAATGGAGCCCCAGTGGACGTCATCGAACATCTTTCCGGCAGCTCCTGCGGACGAGCTGGGGCTAAACGTATTGCTTCATCAGCTTTCCTTTGGGCTACACTGGTGAGGCCGAGAGGGGGATCTTGACGACTGGGGCATCTCCCTACCCCCTACCATCCATCTGCCTATCCTAACTTCTCTTAAAAGGTGGAGTCGAGCTCGCACTGGCAGTTTGTTCCACACTCTCCTGACCCTCTGAGAGAAAAAGTTCCCTCTCATGTTCTCCTCAAACTTCTCACCTTTCACCTTCAACCCCTGACTGACCTCTTAGTAGTAAATTTACAAATTTGTAGCATTTAAAAGTGTTTATTATGGAAGTGTGTTTACTGTCACCATATGTTGGCTTGAGAATCATTTTCTCACGGGCGTTTACAGAAGAATAAAGACAGGCATTAGAATTTATGAAAGTATACGCAAACAAAGACTGACAAACAACCAATGTGCAAAATAAAGCAAACTACAAATAATAACTTAAAAGATAAATAAATTAGACTGAGATCACAAGTGGCAGAGTCCTTGAAAGTGAGTCTGTAGGTTGTGGAATCAGTTCAGAGTTGAGGGGAGTGAAGTTATCCGCAATGGTTCGGGTGCCTGATGGTTGTAGGGCAATAATTGTTCCTTTTTAAAGTGAGGTGGAGAGCTTAGGACCAAGGTGGTTGTATTGGAGTGAAGGGCATGGGACTACAAGACCAGAAGATACAGAGGCAGAAGTAGGCCATTCAGCCCAACGAGTCTGCTCCACCATTCAATCATGGGCTGATCCAATTCATCCAGTCATCCCCACTCCCCTGCCTTCTCCCAATACCCTTTGATAATCTGGCTAATCAAGAACCTATCTATCTCTGCCTTAAATGAACCCAATGAATTGGCTTCCACAGACACTCGAGGCAACAAAATCCACAGATTTACCACCCTCTGAGTAAAGTAATTTCTCCACATCTCAGTTCTAAAAGGACGTCCTTCAATCCTGAAGTCATGCCCTCTTGTCCTAGACTCCCCTACCATGGGAAATAACTTTGCCAAATCTAATCTGTTCAGGCCTTTTAACATTCAGAATGTTTCTATGAGATCCCCCCTCATTCTCCTGAACTCCAGGGAATACAGCCCAAGAGCTGCCAAATGTTCCTCATATGGTAACTCTTTCATTCCAGGAATCATTCTCGTGAATCTTCTCTGAAACCTCTCCAATGTCAGTATATCCTTTCTAAAATAAGGAGCCCAAAACTGCACACGATACTCCAAGTGTGGTCTCACGAGTGCTTTATAGAGCCTCAACATCACATCCCTGCTCAGATAATCTATACCGCTATATGAATGCCAAAATTGCATTCACCTTCTCCACAACCCACTCAACTTGCAGGTTAACCTTTAGGGTATCCTGCACAAGGACTTCCAAGTCTCTTTGCATCTCTGCATTTTGAATTCTCTCCCCATCTAAATAATAGTCTGCCCACTTATTTCTTCCACCAAAGTGCATGACCATACATTTTCCAACATTGTATTTCATTTGCCACTTCTTTGCCCATTCCCCTAAACTATCTAAGTCTCTCTGCAGGCTCTCTCTTTCCTCAACACTACCCGCTCTTCCACCTATCTTTGTATCATCGGCAGCCACCAGCCACGCCGTCTCCTGCCCCGCCACGGACCTCAGAAGACACCGTGCATCCCCAGCTCTCTGGTGGGAACAGGTTCCCAGGCAGAGGGAGACGTGCCCAAAACCCCTTTGAGGAAACGATCCCTGCACCCCCCCCCGACCCCCAACCTCTGACTCACGGATGCTGAGCGTGGTGAGGGAGGATTCCGTCCCTTGGCTGGGGGAGCTGCAAGCAGGGGAGAAGGTACCTCCTCACACACTACACCCTACCCTCCCACAGGTTTGGGGTGGGGGTGTCATCCCCAATCTGGGGGGGGGGGCAGCCTGACCAGAAGCAACTGGTCGGGGTGGCAAGTTCCGCATTGGGGGGGGGTGCGGTTTTGGGTCCATTAAGAAAAGATGTGTCTTCAATGGCAGGGATTGGGGGGGGTCTGTTCGCGAGAATGATTCTGGGAATGAAAGAGTTAACGTAGGGGGAGCGTTTGGCGGCTCTGGGCCTGTACTTGCTGGAGTTTAAAAGAATGAGAGAGGGGAAGGGGATCTCACTCACATGTCCAATATTGAAAGGCCTAGAGAGAGTGGATGTGGAGAGGATGTTCCCTATAGTGGGGGAGTCTAGGACCAGAGGGCACAGATAGAGTGGATGTGGAGAGGATGTTTCCTATAGTGCGGGAGTCTAGGACCAGAGGGCACAGATAGAGTGGATGTGGAGAGGATGTTTCCTATAGTGGGGGAGTCCAGGACCAGAGGACACAGATAGAGTGGATGTGGAGAGGATGTTTCCTATAGTGGGGGAGTCTAGGACCAGAGGACACAGATAGAGTGGATGTGGAGAGGATGTTTCCTATAGTGGGGGAGTCTAGGACCAGAGGACACAGATGAGTGGATGTGGAGAGGATGTTTCCTATCATGAGGGAGCTGAGGACCAGAGGACGCAGATAGAGTGGATATGGAGAGGATGTTTCCTATAGTGGGGGAGTCTAGGACCAGAGGACACAGATAGAGTGGATGTGGAGAGGATGTTTCCTATAGTGGGGGAGTCTAGGACCAGAGGACACAGATGAGTGGATGTGGAGAGGATGTTTCCTATCATGAGGGAGCTGAGGACCAGAGGACGCAGATAGAGTGGATATGGAGAGGATGTTTCCTATACTGGGGGAGTCTAGGACCAGAGGACACAGATAGAGTGGATGTGGAGAGGATGTTTCCTGTAGTGGGGGAGTCTAGGACCAGAGGACACAGATAGAGTGGATGTGGAGAGGATGTTTCCCATAGTGGGGGAGTCTAGGACCAGAGGACACAGATAGAGTGGATGTGGAGAGGACGTTTCCTATAGTGGGGGAGTCTAGGACCAGAGGGCACAGATAGAGTGGATGTGGAGAGGATTTTTCCTATAGTGGGGGAGTCTAGGACCAGAGGACACAGATGAGTGGATGTGGAGAGGATGTTTCCTATCATGAGGGAGCCGAGGACCAGAGGATGCAGATAGAGTGGATATGGAAAGGATGTTTCCTATAGTGGGGGAGTCTAGGACCAGAGGACACACATAGAGTGGATGTGGAGAGGATGTTTCCTATAGTGGGGGAGTCTAGGACCAGAGGACACAGATAGAGTGGATGTGGAGAGGATGTTTCCTATCATGAGGGAGCCGAGGACCAGAGGACGCAGATAGAGTGGATGTGGAGAGGATGTTTCCTATCATGAGGGAGCCGAGGACCAGAGGACGCAGATAGAGTGGATATGGAGAGGATGTTTCCTATAGTGGGGGAGTCTAGGACCAGAGGACACAGATAGAGTGGATGTGGAGAGGATGTTTCCTATAGTGGGGGAGTCTAGGACCAGGGGACACAGATAGAGTGGATGTGGAGAGGATGTTTCCTATCATGAGGGAGCCGAGGACCAGAGGACGCAGATAGAGTGGATATGGAAAGGATGTTTCCTATAGTGGGGGAGTCTAGGACCAGAGGACACACATAGAGTGGATGTGGAGAGGATGTTTCCTATAGTGGGGGAGTCTAGGACCAGAGGACACAGATAGAGTGGATGTGGAGAGGATGTTTCCTATCATGAGGGAGCCGAGGACCAGAGGACGCAGATAGAGTGGATGTGGAGAGGATGTTTCCTATCATGAGGGAGCCGAGGACCAGAGGACGCAGATAGAGTGGATATGGAGAGGATGTTTCCTATAGTGGGGGAGTCTAGGACCAGAGGACACAGATAGAGTGGATGTGGAGAGGATGTTTCCTATAGTGGGGGAGTCTAGGACCAGGGGACACAGATAGAGTGGATGTGGAGAGGATGTTTCCTATCATGAGGGAGCCGAGGACCAGAGGGCACAGCCTCAGAAAGGAGGAATGTCCATTTAGAATGGAGATGAGGAGGAATTTCTGTCGTCAGTTGGTGGTGAATCTGTGGAATTCATTGCCATTGGGTGTATTTAAAGTGGAGGTTGATAGATTCTTGTTTACTAAGTGTGTCAAAGGTTACGGGGAGAAGGCAGGAGAACGGTGTTTGAGAGGGTAATAAATCAGCCACGATCAAATAGCAGCGCAGACTCGAGTGGCCGAGTAGCTTAATTCTGCTGCTATGTCTGATGGTTTTACAGACACAACCCTTCACACCTTTAAATACAAAATACTCTGCAGATGCTGGGGTCAAAGCAACACGCACAACACGCTGGAGGAACTCAGCAGGTCGGGCAGCATCCGTGGAAACGATCAGTCAACGTTTCGGGCCGGAACCCTTTGTCAGGACTGAAGGGGGAAGGGGCAGAGGCCCTATAAAGCAGGTGGGGGGGAGGGTGGGAAGGAGAAGGCTGGTAGGTTCCAGGTGAAAAACCAGTAAGGGGAAAGATAAAGGGGTGGGGAGGGGAGGCAGGGAGGGGATAGGCAGGAAAGGTGAAGAAGGAATAGGGGAACACACAATGGGTAGTAGAAGGATGCGGAACTATGAGGGAGGGTGATAGGCAGCTGGGGGAGGGGGCAGAGTGAAATAAGGATAGAGGAAGGGAATTACTGGAAGTTGGAGAATTCTATGCTCATACCAAGGGGCTGGAGACTACCTAGATGGTGTATGAGGTGTTGACAACTTTTCCTGCCGAGTCTTCGTTTCCCTCCCACAGTCCGAAGTCGTCCGGGATAGTTGGGTTATCGGTCAGTGTAAATCGTCCCGTGATCAGGCCAGGGTTAAATCGGGGGTTTCTGTGTGGCGTGGCTCGAAAGGCAGGAAAGCCCTCATCTCCAAATCAATAAATTATTTAATCGCACTTACAGCATCGTCCTCGGAGGCGAAGGGCTGGTTCTGGCTTGGGAGAGGACAAAGAGGTGAGGTGTGAGGAAGCCGAGGGGTTGGGGCTGAGGGCACTCGCTGGTCTGGGCAGCACTGTGATTGTCTTTACCGCGGGGAGTGGGGGGGGGCGGTGTTCGTGGAACGGGTGTGGTGGATCCAGTCTCACTGAGATCGCGGTCGGCTTCAAGGAAGAGATCGGGAGTCTGCGATCTGCGCTGGGGATGTCACGGCCCAGTATCTGTGAGGCCAAGCGTCCACTGGGGCCAGGACCCGGCCTGTCCTGCCGTGGGGTTGGGGGGGGGGCAGAGAATGGAGAATGAGAGAATTCTGACAGTATCCTCAGGAGGGAACTAACTATGCCTGGTGCAGACTCTCAGGGAGGGACGCAGCCTTTGAGGGAATCCTTCACGAAGAGGGACACATCTCCCCACACCTCTCTCCATTCAGCCTGTGCACTCGTAGCAATCGGGGGTCAGGGCTGAGCTGGGTGAGGGGGAGGAGGTGGTTTTGGACACAGAGTGGGGAGTGGAGGATTGGGGTGGGAGTGTGGGGAGGAGGTGGTTTTGGACAGAGAGAGAGGAGTGGAGGATTGGGGGTCGGAGTGGGGGGAGGAGGTGGTTTTGGACAGAGTGGGGAGTAGAGGAGTGGGGGAGGAGGTGGTTTCGGACACAGAGTGGGGAGTGGAGGATTGGGGGTCGGAGTGGGGGGAGGAGGAAGTGGTTTTGGACACAGGGTGGGGAGTGGAGGATTGGGGGTCGGAGTGGGGTGGGGAGGTGGTTTTGGGCACAGAATGGGGAGTTGGAAAATTGGGGGTCGGGGGAGGTGGTGGTTTTGGACATAGAGTGGAGAGCGGAGGATTGGGGGTCAGGGCTGAGCACAGTGGGGAGCAGAGGATTCGGGGTCAGAATGGGTGGCCACTGGATTTGCCTGCCCTCTGAGTGGTGATACTACCCTCTACTTCCACCTCCAGCGGGACAGCATTTGGCCATTCAGCCCATCAACTCTGTCCCACCATTCCATCATGGCTGATTTACTATTGCTCCGAACCCCATTCTCCTGTCTTCTCCCCTTAACGTTTGGTGCCCTGACTAATCACTAACCTGTCAACCTCCGTTTTAAATACACCCAATGACTCGGCCCCCACAGACATCTGTGGCAATGAATTCCACAGATTCACCACCACCTGGCTAAAGAAATTCCACGTTATCCATGCTTTATACGGCTGTCATTGGATATATTTAAAGCGAAGGTCTATTCTGAGGCTGTGTCTTCTGGTCCTAGACTCCCCTACTACAGGAAACACCCTCTCCACATCCACTCTATCTATGTCCTCTGGTCCTAATCTCCCCCACTATAGGAAAAATCCTCTCCACATCCACTCTATCTGTGCCCTCTGGTCCTAGACTCCCCCACTACAGGAAAGATTCTCTCCACATCCACTTTATCTGTGCCCTCTGGTCCTAGACTCCCCCAATATAGGAAAGATCCTCTCCACATCCACTCTATCTGTGTCCTCTGGTCCTAGACTCCCCACTATAGGAAACATCCTCTCCACATCCACTCTATCTGTGCCCTTTGGTCCTAGACTCCCCCACTACAGGAAACATCCTCTCCACATCCACTCTATCTGTGCCCTCTGGTCCTAGACTCCCCCACTACAGGACACACCCTCTCCACGTCCACTCTATCTGTGCCCTCTGGTCCTAGACTCCCCCATTACAGGAAAGATCCTCTCTACATCCACTTTATCTGTGTCCTCTGGTCCTAGACTGCCCACTATAGGAAACATCCTCTCCATATCCACTCTACCTGTGCCCTCTGGTTCTAGATTCCCCCACTATAGGAAACATCCTCTCCACATCCACTCTATCTGTGCCCTCTGGTCCTAGGCTCCCCCACTATAGGAAACATCCTCTCCACATCCACTCTATCTGTGTCCTCTGGTCCTAGACTCCCCACTGCAGGAAACATCCTCTCCACATCCACTCTATCTGTGTCCTCTGGTCCTAGACTCCCCCACTATAGGAAACATCCTCTCCACATCCACTCTACCTGTACCCGCTGTTCCTAGACTCCACCACTATAGGAAACATCCTCTCCACATCCACTCTATCTGTACCCGCTGTTCCTGGACTCCCCCCACTATAGGAAACATCCTCTCCACTTCCACTCGATCCAGACCTTTCAATATTGGATTGATTTCAATGAGCTCCCCCCACCCCAACCCTCCAGCCTAGTACAGGCCCGGAGCCGTTAAACGCTCTCCCTGCGTTAACCCTTTCATGTCCCGGGATCCGTCTCGTGACCCTCCTCTGGACGACTCTCCTGAGTGGAGGAACTGCCTCCAGCCGGGTAGGAAGCCCAGGCGAGGAGAGGCCGGGGCCGCCGCCGCCATGTCCAAGGGAGTCGGACCCCAAATGAGAGGGACGCAGCTGACGCGGTTTAAATAAGTTACCCCTGCGTGAGCAGGGCCGGCAGATTGGAGAAGGAAGTTTGGCTGCCGTTCAGGATCAGCGCGCACAGCTGAACCCCGAGATAAAAGCAGAAATGGCCCATTTTCACTTGTCGTTTAATTGGATCTGTTTTTAATTGATGGCCTTTGGGGGACGCCGTGCAGAGAACGAGCCTAAAGAGCGGCGGCAGGGGAGGGGTCTGCGGCGGCGATTGTTCCGTGGGGTCTGGTTGAGGATTCCATCAATCAGAGGATGAGCGGAGGCCCGTCGCGGCGCCGCCCAGCAGTGCGTAGGGAGGTCACTCTGCCCGTCTGTCTGCGCCCGGACCTTCCAATCCGCAAGAAATCATGCAGCTAATAGACGCCGGAAATCCTGAACAGACAGACGGACACACACACAGACATTACACACGCGTGCACATACAGACAGACACATACACACACACACACACACACACACACACACACACACACCACACACACAGACACATATCACACACACACAGACACACGCACATACAGACAGACACACACATACACGCACATACAGACACATACACACACACATATCACACACAGACACACGCACACCACACACAAACACATGCACAGACATCACACACACACCCACAGACACACACACACCACACACAAAGACACACACCACACACAGACACACACAGAAGCACAGATAGACACACGCACAGACACACACATCACACACAGACAGACAGACAGACACAGATAGACACACAATTCACACACACACATCACACACAGACACAGACACACACACACACAGAGGCACAGATAGACACACGCACAGACACACACACATCACACACAGACAGACAAACATACAGATACACTCTCACAGACGGACAGACACACACTCTCACACGATGCTGGAGGAACTCAGCAGGTCAGGCAGCATCTCTGGAGAGGAATAAACAGTCGATGTTTCAGGACTGGAAAGGAAGTGTTTGTGTGTGTGTGTGTGGGGGGGGTGGTGGTGGAGTGGAGTGGGGGGAGAGACGTTACTTGCAGCCTATTCCCCAGAACCATGGCTCCCTGTCCCGGCTCTGATTGTGACCCTGCGGAGGACTGGCCCCTCTGACATGGGAGGAATTCCTCCCCTGTTATCTGCCTCACATGGACATCTTCAGGGAGCAGTACCACAAAAGGCGGCGTCTATCATTAAGGACCCCCACCACCCAGGACGTGCCCTCTTCTCACTGTTACCATCAGGGAGGAGGTACAGGAGTCTGAAGACACACACTCAACGATTCAGGAACAGCTTCTTCCCCTCTGCCATCAGGGAGGAGGTACAGGAGCCTGAAGACACACACTCAACGATTCAGAAACAGCTTCTTCCCCTCTGCCATCAGGGAGGAGGTACAGGAGCCTGCAGACACACACTCAGCGATTCAGGAACAGCTTCTTCCCCTCTGCCATCAGGGAGGAGGTACAGGAGCCTGAAGACACACACTCAACAATTCAGAAACAGCTTCTTCCCCTCTGCCATCAGGGAGGAGGGTCAGGAGCCTGAAGACACACACTCAACGATTCAGGAACAGCTTCTTCCCCTCTGCCATCAGGGAGGAGGTACAGGGGCCTGAAGACACACACTCAGCGATTCAGGAACAGCTTCTTCCCCTCTGCCACCAGGGAGGAGGTACAGGAGTCTGAAGACACACACTCAACGATTCAGGAACAGCTCCTTCCCCTCTGCCATCAGGGAGGAGGTACAGGAGCCTGAAGACACACACTCAACGATTCAGGAACAGCTTCTTCCCCTCTGCCATCCGATTTCTGAACAGACATTGAACCCATGACCACTACCTCACTAATTTTTAATTTCTGTCTCTGTTTTTGCACTACTTTAAATTTTACTTTACATATATATTTCCTGTAATTCATTTTTTTTTCTACATTTATCATGTGAGTCGTCGCACTGCTGCTGAAAAGTCAAGTTTCACGACGTACGCCGGTGATTTTTAAGCCCCTTTCTGCTCTGAGTCACAGGGAGAGGTCAGCCAGGACAGGTCTTTGCACCCTGGGGTACAGGAGAATGAGGAACAACCTTACAGCATAAAACAGACCCTTTGGCCCACAATGTTCAGCCTACCCCAAGATCAGATCAACCCTCCCCTCCCACGTAACCCTCCATCCACGTACCTACCTGAGAGTCTCTTCTATGTCCAGAATGCATCCGTCTCTAGCACCACCCCTGGCAGGGCGTTCCACACACCCACCACTCTCTGTGTTAAAATATACTTACCTCAGACCTCCCAAAAAAAAAAATGTTGGCATATAACTATGAAATACATGAAATTATTCCATGAAATTATGGCTGATGTGATTGTGTGGATAGTCAGAGGCTATTTCCCAGGGCTGAAAGGACATAGTTTTAAGGTGCTTGGGAGTAGGTACAGAGGAGATGTCAGGGGTAAGATTTTTTTACGCAGCGAGTGGTGAGTGTGTGGAAAGGGCTGCCGGCAATGGTGGTGGAGGCAGATATGATAGGGTCTTTTAAGAGACTCCTGGACAGACACATGGAGCTCAGAAAAATAGAGGGATATGGGTTACCCTAGGTAACTTATAAGGTAGGGACAAGTTCGGTACAGCATTGTGGGCCGAAGGGCCTGTATTATGCTGTAGGTTTTTCTATGCTTCTATGTTTCCAATACAAGGGGGGGGGTTGTATAAAATTATAAACCCTGGTATTAGCCATTTTCACCCCGGGCGGGCGGAGTCCCTCACTGTCCACTCCATCTGTGCCTCTTATCATCTTGTACACCTCTGATTGATTCATCTCTCATCCTCCTTCGCCCCGCAGTGAAAAGCCTGATGCTCGCTCACGTCTTACACGTACGACCCCTCCTTATTATTAGCTTAGATTAGATTAGATTATGAGGACACGCAGTCCTCTTTTATTGTCATTTAGTAATGCATGCATTAAGAAATGATACAATGTTCCTCCAGAATGATATCACAGAAACACAAGACAAACCAAGACTAAGAAACTGACAAAAACCACATAATTATAACATATAGTTACAACAGTGCAAAGCAATACCGTAATTTGATGACGAATAGACAGACCATGGGCACGGTAAAAAAAAAGTCTCAAAGTCTCTTGAAAGTTCCATCATCTCACACAGATGGTAGAAGGAAGAAAACTCTCCCTGCCATGAACCTCCAGCGCTGCCAACTTGCCGATGCAGCACTCGACCACAGCCGACTCTTGAGTCCGTCCGACAACTTCGAGCCTCCGACACCGAGCACCGAGTCTGCCGAGCCCTTCGACCCAGCCCCGGCAACAGGCAGTAGGCAAAGCCGAGGATCTGGAGCCTTCCCCTCCGGAGATTCTCGATCGCACAGTAGCAGCAGCAGCAAAGCGGGCATTTCAGAAGTTTCTCCAGATGTTCCTCCGTGCTTCTCACATCTGTCTCCATCAAATCAGGATTGTGCACGGCATCCTACTTCACAGATACCATATCAATTCAGGGCGGACGCGCGCGCTGCATTGCCCCGCCATCTTCTCCTCCCCTCCTTTTTGACGCTGCCCCCTAGTTCGCGATACCTTTACGAGCGGAATCAATCTCTCTCTCTCACTCACACTCTCTCTCTCTCTCTCTCTGATTGCCTCTCAGTCTCCCAGACTCCAGTGAGGAGTCAGAACTTGGTCAAACCCCCCACATGCTGGTGGGATGAACACTTCATCCCAGGGAGGAATCGGCCAAGGCTTCTCTACCCTGAGCTGACTTACGTTCTCCACCACGACCATTACCCGACGGACCGGACCGCCCAGGGGAAACCGGAGCACCCGGGGGAATCTCGCGCAGTCGCTGGGAGACAACTCGTCCGTGCAGAATGGACCGCCCGGGGGAAACCGGACCACCCGGGGGAAACCGGAGCACCCGGGGGAATCCCGCGCGGTTGCTGGGAGAGAACTCGTTCTTGTGGAACGGACCGCCCGGGGGAAACCCGCGCGGTCACCGGGAGAGAACTCGTCCGTGCGGAACAGACCGCCCGGGGGAAACTGGACCGCCCGGGGGGAAACCCGCGCGATCGCTGGGAGAGAACTAGTCCGTGCGGAACGGACCGCCTGGGGGAAACCGGACCGCCCGGGGGAAACCCGCGCGGTCGCCGGGAGAGAACTCGTCCTTGCGGAAGGGACCGCCCGGGGGAAACCAGAGCACCCGGGGGATACCGGACCACCCGGGGGAAACCCGCACGGTCGCCGGGAGAGAACTCGTCTGTGCGGAAGGGACCGCCCGGGGGAAACCAGAGCACCTGGGGTAATCCTGCGCGGTCGCTGGGAGAGAACTCGTCCTTGCGGAATGGACCGCCCGGGGGAAACCGGAGCACCCGGGGGATACCGGACCACCCAGGGGAAACCCGCGCGATCGCTGGGAGAGAACTAGTCCGTGCGGAACAGACCGCCCGGGGGAAACCGGACCGCCCGGGGGAAACCCGCGCGGTCACCGGGAGAGAACTCGTCCGTGCGGAACAGACCGCCCGGGGGAAACCGGACCGCCCGGGGGAAACCCGCGCGGTCGCCGGGAGAGAACTCGTCCGTGCGGAACAGACCGCCCGGGGGAAACCGGACCGCCCGGGGGAAACCCGCGCGGTCGCCGGGAGAGAACTCGTCCTTGCAGAACGGTACCAGAACTGAACAGATGACAAGTGCTGCCCACAACGGTGCCCCGGGTGGGCGCGCTCACCGGTGGAGAGCCCGACGTGTGGTGCCTGTTGCTGCAGAGGCTGTCATCGCGGGGAGGGGAGGGGGTGCATTTACATCAGAGGTGGATAGGTTTGTAACCAGTCAGTAGCTTGAGGGCTGCAGGAGGGGTGAGGTTGGGGAGACGAAGGCCCAACTCCCCCCACCCCCACATGTCTTATGACCTCATAACAGAGGTCATCGTCCCCCTGCCTGCTGGATGACTGGCCTTTCCTGCAGGGTTGAGTTTGAGGGGGTGGGACACTGCCCACTGCAGGCGGTGAGCGGAGACAAGACTCCCGCTCCGGCCCACGGCACCGTCTACGGGTTCAGATCAATCTGGGAGTAGGTTAAAGGGCTGGCATGACACCCTCTGCTGTTTCCTACCGCGCCGTGTTCAATCTGTGGGCCGTTCTGGGCCCCTTGTCTGAGAAAGGGTGGGCTGGCATTGGAGGGGGTCCAGAGCAGGGTCACGAGAACGATCCCGGGAATGAAAGGGTTAACAATATGAGGAGTGTTTGATGGCTCTGGGTCTGTACTCCCTGGAGTTTAGAAGAATGTGGTAGGTGTAGTGGGGGAGGGGGGTGGTATTGAATGTAGAGAGGATGTTTCCTATAGTGGCAGAGTTGTGGACCAGTGGGTTAAGCCTCAGAATGGAGGGGCAGAGATGAGGAGAAATTTCTTTTAGCCAGGGGGTGGTGAATCCGTGGAATTCACTGCCACAGACGGCGGCTGCTGTGGGGGCCAGGTCATTGGGTGTACTTAAAGTGGACGGTGATAGGTTCTTGATTAGACAGGGTGTCAAAGGTTACGGGGAGAAGGCAGCAGAATGGGGTTGAGGGGGATAATAAATCAGCCTCGATGGACTGGGGGAGCAAACTCTAAGCAAGGATGTAGTGTTGAGGCTTTATAAAAGTACTGGTGAGGCCTGACTTGGAGTATTGTGAGCACTTTTGGGCTCCTTATCTTAGAAAGGATGTGCTGACGTTGGAGAGGGTTTCAGTGGAGGTTCACAAAAATGATTCTGGGATTGAAAGGCTTGTCGTACGAGGAATGTTTGATGGCTCTGGGACAGTACTCGCTGGAATTCAGAAGAATGAGTGGGGAGTGAGTGAAACCCATCAAATGTCCCTCCCCCTCGTACCCCATCTGTTACTTATTTTTATACACACATTCTTTCTCTCACTCTCCTTTTTCTCCCTCTGTCCCTCTGACTATATCCCTTGCCCATCCTCTGGGTTCCCCCCTCCCCCTTGTCTTTCTCTTTGGGCCTTCTGTCCCATGATCCTCTCATATCCCTTTTGCCAATCAACTGTCCAGCTCTTGGCTCCATCCCTCCCCCTCCTGTCTTCTCCTATCATTTTGGATCTCCCCCTCCCCCTCCAACTTTCAAATCCATTACTCACTCTTCCTTCAGTTAGTCCTGACGAAGGGTCTCGGCCTGAAACGTCGACTGCACCTCTTCCTACAGATGCTGCCTGGCCTGCTGCGTTCACCAGCAACTTTTATAAATGTTGGAAGGCCTCAATAGAGTAGATGTGGAGAGGATGTTTCCTGTGATGCGATGTCCAAGACCAGAGGGAATAAGGAAATAGGAAACACAAAATAATCTGCAGATGCTGTGATTAAAGCAACACTTACAGTACGCTGGATGAACTCAGCAGGTCGGGCAGCATCAGTGGAAACGATGAGCCGACGTTTCGGGCCAGAACCCTTCGTCAGGACTGAAGAATGAAGGATGGGGAAGGATTTGAAGAATGCTGGTAGGTTCAGTTGAAAGACCAGTAATTTGAAAGACAAAGGGGTGGGGGAAGGGGAAGCATCGATATCATAGGCAGGAAAACGATGAGTAGTAGAAGAAGGAGGCGGAACCATGAGGGAGGTGATAGGCAGCTGGGGGAGGGGGCAGAGTGAAATAGGGATAGAGGAAGGGAGGGGGAGGGAATTACCGGAAGTTGGAGAATTCTGTGTTCATCCCAAGGGGCTGGGACTACCCAGACGGTATATGAGGTGTTGCTTCTCCAACCTGAGTTTAGCCTCATCATGGCAGTAGAAGTTTACAAACAAAGACAATAGAATCAATGAAAAATGACAAAGAAGAACTGACAAGCAACCAATGTGCAAAAGAAGCCAAACTGTAAAAATACAAAATAATAATAACTTTTTCCCAGAAACAGAAGGGTTCCTTGTAGCAATACAGGACCGGGTGGTTAACACAAAACAGAAAGATGAAAAATACATAATAAAAGAGGTGATGAATGCAGAAAATATCAAGGGAAACCAGAGAAAATCTGACACATTACAGGATCCTGTAGCAGTTTAACTCAATCTGATTATGCACATGGGCACAATCATTCATCAAAATCTTGCTTTAAAATACAAACTCACAAAATAAATCTTACCCTACTATAAATACAAGCCTGATCTTGTTTCAGAGACGGAGTCCCACACGTAATGTAATGAGTGATCCATTGCTGCTGTTCGGATAATCTGTGATAGCCATCCATAAGACCATAAGACCATAAGACAAAGGAGCAGAAGTAGGCCATTTGGCCCATCGAGTCTGCTCCGCCATTTTATCATGAGCTGATCCATTTTATCCTATTTAGTCCCACTGCCCCGCCTTCTCACCATAACCTTTGATGCTCTGGCTACTCAGATACCTATCAATCCCTGCCTTAAAGACACCCAATGACTTGGCCTCCACTGCTGCCCGCGGCAACAAATTCCATAGATTCACCACCCTCTGACTAAAAAAATTTTTTCGTATTTCTGTTCTGAAAGGGCGCCCTTCAATCCTGAAGTCATGCCCTCTCGTACTAGACTCCCCCATCATGGGAAACAACTTTGCCACATCCACTCTGTCCATGCCTTTTAACATTCGAAATGTTTCTATGAGGTCTCCCCTCATTCTTCTAAACTCCAAGGAATACAGTCCAAGAGCGGACAAACGTTCCTCATATGTTAACCCTCTCATTCCCGGAATCATTCTAGTGAATCTTCTCTGTACCCTCTCCAACATCAGTACATCCTTTCTTAAATAAGGAGACCAAAACTGCTCACGGTACTCCAAGTGAGGTCTCACCAGTGCCTTATAGAGCCTCAACATCACATCGCTGCTCCTATACTCTATTCCTCTAGAAATGAATGCCAATATTGCATTCGCCTTCTTCACTACCGACTCAACCTGGAGGTTAACTTTAAAGGAATCCTGTACGAGGACTCCCAAGTCCCGTTGCATCTCAGAACTTTGAATTCTTTTCCCATTTAAATAATAGTCTGCCCGTTTATTTTTTCTGCCAAAGTGCATAACCATACACTTTCCAACATTGTACTTCATTTGCCACTTCTTTGTCCATTCTTCCAATCTATCCAAGTCTCTCTGCAGACTCTCCATTTCCTCAGCACTACTGGCCCCTCCACCTATCTTCGTATCATCAGCAAACTTAGCCACAAAGCCATCTATTCCATAATCCAGATCGTTGATGTACAATGTAAAAAGAAGCGGCCCCAACACTGATCCCTGTGGAAAACCACTGGTAACCGGCAGCCAACCAGAATAGGATCCCTTTATTCCCACTCTCTGTTTCCTGCCAATCAGCCAACGCTCCATCCACGTATGTAACTTTCCTGTAATTCCATGGGCTCTTATCTTGTTAAGCAGCCTCATGTGTGGCACCTTGTCAAAGGCCTTCTGAAAATCCAAATATACAACATCCACTGCATCTCCCTTGTCTAGCCTACTGGTAATTTCCTCAAGAAATTGTAATAGGTTTGTCAGGCAGGATTTTCCTTTAAGGAATCCATGCTGAGTTCTGCCTATCTTGTCATATGCCTCCAGGTACTCTGTAACCTCATCCTTGACAATTGACTCCAACAACTTCCCAACCACCGATGTCAAGCTAACAGGTCTATAATTTCTTTTTTGCTTCCTTGCCCCCTTCTTAAATAGCGGAGTGACATTTGCAATCTTCCAGTCCTCCAGAACCATGCCAGGATCTATCGACTTTTGAAAGATCATCGCTAATGCCTCCGCAATCTCCACAGCTACTTCCTTCAGAACATGAGGGTGCATTCCATCTGGTCCAGGAGATTTATCTACCTTTAGCCTATTCAGTTTCCTGAGTGCTTTCTCTGTCGTAATTGTGACTGCGCACACTTCTCTTCCCTGCCACCCTTGAGTGACCGGTATACTGCTGATGTCTTCCTCAGTGAAGACTGATGCAAAATACTTGTTCAGTTCCTCTGCCATCTCCTCATCTCCCATTACAATTTCTCCAGTATCATTTTCTATCGGTCTTATATCTACTCTCACCTGTCTTTTACTCCTTATATACTTGAAAAAGCTTTTAGTATCCTCTTCGATATTATTTGCTAGTTTCCTTTCATAGTTAATCTTTTCTCTCTTAATGACCTTCTTGGTTTCCTTTTGTAAAGTTTTAAAGACTTCCCAATCCTCTGTCTTCCCACTAATTTTCGCTTCCTTGTATGCCCTCTCCTTAGCTTCAACTTTGGTTTTGACTTCTCTTGTCAACCACGGTTGCATCCTTTTTCCACTCGAAAATTTCTTCTTTTTTGGAATATACCTGTCTTGCACATTCCTCATTTCTCACATAAACTCCAGCCACTGCTGCTCTGCCGTCTTTCCCGCCAGTGTCCCTTTCCAGTCAACTTTGGCAAGTTCCTCTCTCATGCCACTGTAGTTTCCTTTACTCCACTGAAACACCGACACATCAGATTTCGGCTTCTCTTTTTCTAATTTCACAGTGAACTCAATCATGTTATGATCACTGCCTCCTAAGGGTTCCTTCACCTCAATCTCTCCAATCACCAGAAATAATATTACAGGATAAACAAGCAAGAACAACTTATTGAATAGATTTTCCGAACACATATAACATACAGAAATCGATAAGTGAAAAACACCAGATAGATTCTGAATTGAAAGAGGAAATTAAATGACTATGGAACATGAACAGGCTGTAGATTGCCCTGACAATAACATCTACAACTGCCATCATACAAAAGTCACTGCAGAATAGCTCTAAACAATTAGCCCTACACAGCAACATCTATGTAAATCTCCAAGAAGCCCAAGAAAAGTTTATTTGTCATATATGCCGGGAAGGCACGACATCCTTTTTTTTTTAAACAATACTAATATTCTTCAGAAAGTCACAATACCAAATATGTTCTATAGATTCAGGATCAGTTCCTGTGGATTGGAGGGTAGCTAATGTTGTCCCTCTCTTCAAGAAGGGAGGAAGAGAGAAAACAGGGAATTATAGACCGGTTAGCCTGACGCCGGTGGTGGGAAAGATGCTGGAGTCAATTATAAAAGATGAAATTACGACACATTTGGATAGCAGTAACAGGATTGGTCCGAGTCAGCATGGATTTACAAAGGGGAAATTGTGCTTGACTAATCTTCTGGAATTTTTTGAGGATGTAACTATGAAAATGGACAAGGGAGAGCCAGTGGATGTAGTGTACCTGGACTTTCAGAAAGCCTTTGATAAAGTCCCACATAGGAGATTAGTGGGCAAGATTAGGGCACATGGTATTGGGGGCAGAGTACTGACGGGGATTGAAAATTGGCTGGCTGACAGAAAACAAAGTGTAGCGATTAATGGGTCCGTTTCAGAGTGGCAGGCGGTGACCAGTGGGGTAATGCAGGGTTCAGTGCTGGGACCGCAGCTGTTTACGATATATATTAATGATCTAGATGAGAGAATTAAAACTAACATTAGCAAATTTGCCGATGACACAAAGTGGCAGTGTGAAATATGAAGAGGATGTTATGAGAACGCAGGGTGACTTGGACAGGCTGGGTGAGTGGGCAGATGCAGTTTAATGTGGATAAATGTGAGGTTATCCACTTTGGTGGTAAGAACGGGAAGGCAGATTATTATGTAAATCGAGTCAAGTTAGGAAAAGGGGAAGCACAACGAGATCTAGGTGTTCTTGTACATCAGTCACTGAAAGCAAGCATGCAGGTACAGCAGGCTGTGAAGAAAGCTAATGGCATGTTGGTCTTCATAACAAGGGGAATTGAGTATAAGAGCAAAGAGGTCCTTCTGCAGCTGTACAGGGCCCTGCTGAGATCACACCTGGAGTACGGTGTGCAGTTTTGGTCTCCAAATTTGAGGAAGGACATTCTTGATATTGAGGGAGTGCAGCGTAGGTTCACAAGGTTAATTCCCGGGATGGCGGGACTGTCATATGTCAAAAGTTTGGAGCGACTGGGCTTGTAAACACTGGAATTTAGAAGGGTGAGGGGGGATCTGATTGAAACATATAAGATTATTAAGGGATTGGACACGCTGGAGGCAGGAAGCATGTTCCCGCTGATGGGTGAGTCCAGAACCAGAGGCCACAGTTTAAGAATTAGGGGTAGACCATTTAGAACGGAGTTGAGGAAAAACTTTTTCACCCAGAGAGTGGTGGATATATGGAATGCTCTGCCCCAGAAGGCTGTGGAGGCCAAGTCTCTGGATGCTTTCAGGAAAGAGATGGAGAGAGCTCTTAAAGATAGCGGAAACAAAGGATATGGGGATAAGGCAGGAACTGGATACTGATTGTGGATGATCAGCCATGATCACAGTGAATGGCAGTGCTGGCTCGAAGGGCCGAATGGCCTACTCTTGCACCTATTGTCTATTATCAGTAGAGTTGTCCAAAAGTTCCTAGCAATTAAGAAATGAGTGCGCTTGGCTCTGACTGCACATCAGGTTTTTACCATCTTGAAGTGAGAAAAAAATTAATACTGAGACCACCAGTTTTAGAGTCTTTGAAAGTGAATCTGCAGGTTGTGGACTCAGTTCAGTGTTGTGGTGATGAGTGGTGTTATCCACGCTGGTTCAGGAGCCTGACAGCTGGAGGGTAATAACTGTTCCTGAACCTGGTGGTGTGATGGTTTGGTCTCCTGATCTAAAAAAAGGACATACCTGCAGAGAAGAGAGTGCAGAAAAAAAAAACACTCTGCTTTGGTCTGGTTCCAGCACAGTGGGCTCGCTGTGTGAGGAGGGAAAGAGAACACGTCACTGAAAGACACAGATTCGACACGCTGGTCACCCAGTGATGCTTTCCGGCGCTGAGGAAATGAACTGGTTAAAGGCTGTGGCATGCTTGATGCCTCTGGGCATATGCTGGTGAGAATTTAGAAGAATGCGGGGGAGGAGGGGGGAATGCAAGGTCATCACTGAACAGTAACATAGCGACTGATCGTCACTCAGAATAAACAGTGACTCTGCACAGTTACACAGTGACCCTCCCCCTGAATAAACAGTGACTCTGTACAGTTACACGGTGACCCTCACCCTGAATAAACAGTGACTCTGTACACTTACACAGTGAGTGACCCTCACCTTGAATAAACAGTGACTCTGTACAGTTACACAGTGACCCTCACCCTGAATAAACAGTGACTCTGTACAGTTACACAGTGAGTAACCCTCACCCTGATTAAACAGTGACTCTGTACAGTTACACAATGACCCTCACCCTGAATAAACAGTAACTCTGTACAGTTAAACAGTGACCCTCACCCTGAATAAACAGTGACTCTGTACAGTTACACAGTGATCTCACCCTGAATAAACAGTAACTCTGCACAGTTACACAGTGACCCTCACTCTGAATAAACAGTAACTCTGTACAGTTACACAGTGATCTCACCCTGAATAAACAGTAACTCTGTACAGTTACACAGTGACCCTCACTCTGAATAAACAGTGACTCTGTACAGTTACGCAGTGACCCTCACCCAAATAAACAGTGACTCTGTACAGTTACACAGAGTGACCCTCACCCTGAATAAACAGTGACTCTGTACAGTTACACAGTGAGTGACCCTCACCCTGAATAAAAACTGATTCTGTACAGTTACACGGTGACCCTCACTCTGAATAAACAGTGATTCTGTACAGTTACACAGTGAGTGACCCTCACTCTGAATAAACAGTGACTCTGTACAGTCACGCAGTGACCCTCACCCTGAATAAACAGTGAATCTGTACAGATACACAGTGAGTGACCCTCACCCTGAATAAACAGTGACTCTGTAGAGTTACACAATGACCCTCACCCTGAATAAACAGTGACTCTGTACAGTTACACACTGAGTGACCCTGACCCTGAATAAACAGTGACTCTGTACAGTTACACAGAGATCTCACCCTGAATAAACAGTGACTCTGTACAGTTACACAGTGACCCTCACTCTGAATAAACAGTGACTCTGTACAGTAACACAGTGATCTCACCCTGAATAAACAGTGACTCTGTACAGTTACACAGTGAGTGACCCTCACCCTGAATAAACAGTGACTCTGTACAGTTACACAATGACCCTCACCCTGAATAAACAGTGACTCTGTACAGTTACACAGCGACCCTCACACTGAATAAACAGTGACTCTGTATAGTTACATACTGAGTGACACTCACCCTGAATAAACAGTGACTCTGACAGTTACACAGTGACCCTCACCCTGAATAAACAGTGACTCTGTACAGTTACACAGTGAGTGACCCTCACCCTGAATAAACAGTGACTCTGTACAGTTACACAATCACCCTCACCCTGAATAAACAGTGACTCTGTACAGTTACACAGTGATCCTCACCCTGAATAAACAGTGACTCTGTACAGTTACACAGTGATCTCACCCTGAATAAACAGTAACTATGTACAGTTACACAGTGATCCTCACCCTGAATAAACAGTGACTCTGTACAGTTACACAGTGAGTGACCGTCACTCTGAATAAACAGTGACTCTGTACAGTTACATACTGAGTGACACTCACCCTGAATAAACAGTGACTCTCACAGTTACACAGTGACCCTCACCCTGAATAAACAGTGACTCTGTACAGTTACACAGTGAGTGACCCTCACCCTGAATAAACAGTGACTCTGTACAGTTACACAATCACCCTCACCCTGAATAAACAGTGACTCTGTACAGTTACACAGTGATCCTCACCCTGAATAAACAGTGACTCTATACAGTTACACAGTGATCTCACCCTGAATAAACAGTAACTATGTACAGTTACACAGTGACCCTCACCCTGAATAAACAGTGACTCTGTACAGTTACACAGTGAGTGACCCTCACCCTGAATAAACAGTGACTCTGTACAGTTACACAATCACCCTCACCCTGAATAAACAGTGACTCTGTACAGTTACACAGTGATCCTCACCCTGAATAAACAGTGACTCTGTACAGTTATACAGTGACCCTCACCCTGAATAAACAGTGACTCTGTACAGTTACACAGTGATCTCACCCTGAATAAACAGTGACTCTGTACAGTTACACAGTGACCCTCACTCTGAATAAACAGTGACTCTGTACAGTTACATAGTGATCTCACCCTGAATAAACAGTGACTCTGTACAGTTACACAGTGAGTGACCCTCACGCTGAATAAACAGTGACTCTGTACAGTTACACAATGACCCTCACCCTGAATAAACAGTGACTCTGTACAGCTACACAGCGACCCTCACACTGAATAAACAGTGACTCTGTACAGTTACACAGTGAGTGACCCTCACCCTGAATAAACAGTGACTCTGTACAGTAACACAGTGATCTCACCCTGAATAAAAAGTGACTGTGTACAGTTACACAGGGAGTGACCCTCACCCTGAATAAACAGTGACTCTGTACAGTTACACAGCGACCCTCACACTGAATAAACAGTGACTCTGAACAGTTACATACTGAGTGAAACTCACCCTCAATAAACAGTGACTCTGACAGTTACACAGTGACCCTCACCCTGAATAAACAGTGACTCTGTACAGTTACACAGTGAGTGACCCTCACCCTGAATAAACAGTGACTCTGTACAGTTACACAGTGATCCTCACCCTGAATAAACAGTGACTCTGTACAGTTACACAGTGATCTCACCCTGAATAAACAGTAACTATGTACAGTTACACAGTGACCCTCACCCTGAATAAACAGTGACTCTGTACAGTTACACAGTGAACCTCACCCTGAATAAACAGTGACTCTGTACAGTTACACAGTGATCTCACCCTGAATAAACAGTGTCTCTGTACAGTTACACAGTGACCCTCACACTGAATAAACAGTGACTCTGTACAGTTACACAGTGAGTGACCCTCACTCTGAATAAACAGTGACTCTGTACAGTTACATAGTGATCTCACCCTGAATAAACAGTGACTCTGTACAGTTACACAGTGACCCTCACTCTGAATAAACAGTGACACTGTACAGTTACACAGTGATCTCACCCTGAATAAACAGTGACTCTGTACATTATGCAGTGACACTCACCCTGAATAAACATTGACTCTGTACAGTTACACAGTGAGTGACCCTCACACTGAATGAATAGTGACTCTGTACAGTTACGCAGTGACCCTCACCCTGAATAAACAGTGACTCTGTACAGTTACACAGTGAGTGACCCTCACGCTGAATAAACAGTGACTCTGTACAGTTACACAATGACCCTCACCCTGAATAAACTGTGACTCTGTACAGTTATACAGTGACCCTCAGCCTGAAAAAACAGTCACTCTGTACAGTTACACAGTGATCTCACCCTGAATAAACAGTGACTATGTACAGTTACACAGTGACCCTCACTCTGAATAAACAGTGACTCTGTACAGTTACACAGTGATCTCACCCTGAATAAACAGTGACTCTGTACAGTTACACAGTGACCCTCACCCTGAATTAACAGTGACTCTGTACAGCTACACAGCGACCCTCACACTGAATAAACAGTGACTCTGTACAGTTACACAGTGAGTGACCCTCAGCCTGAATAAACAGTGACTCGGTACAGTTATACAGTGAGTGACTCTCACCCTGAATAAACAGTGACTCTGTACAGTTACACAGTGAGTGACCCTCACCCTGAATAAACAGTGACTCTGTACAGTTACACAATCACCCTCACCCTGAATAAACAGTGACTCTGTACAGTTACACAGTGAGTGACCCTCACCCTGAATAAACAGTGACTCTGTACAGTTACACAGAGATCTCACCCTGAATAAACAGTGACTCTGTACAGTTACACAGTGACCCTCACTCTGAATAAACAGTGACTCAGTACAGTAACACAGTGATCTCACCCTGAATAAACAGTGACTCTGTACACTTACACAGTGAGTGACCCTCACCTTGAATAAACAGTGACTCTGTACAGTTACACAGTGACCCTCACCCTGAATAAACAGTGACTCTGTACAGTTACACAGTGAGTAACCCTCACCCTGATTAAACAGTGACTCTGTACAGTTACACAATGACCCTCACCCTGAATAAACAGTAACTCTGTACAGTTAAACAGTGACCCTCACCCTGAATAAACAGTGACTCTGTACAGTTACACAGTGATCTCACCCTGAATAAACAGTAACTCTGCACAGTTACACAGTGACCCTCACTCTGAATAAACAGTAACTCTGTACAGTTACACAGTGATCTCACCCTGAATAAACAGTAACTCTGTACAGTTACACAGTGACCCTCACTCTGAATAAACAGTGACTCTGTACAGTTACGCAGTGACCCTCACCCAAATAAACAGTGACTCTGTACAGTTACACAGAGTGACCCTCACCCTGAATAAACAGTGACTCTGTACAGTTACACAGTGAGTGACCCTCACCCTGAATAAAAACTGATTCTGTACAGTTACACGGTGACCCTCACTCTGAATAAACAGTGATTCTGTACAGTTACACAGTGAGTGACCCTCACTCTGAATAAACAGTGACTCTGTACAGTCACGCAGTGACCCTCACCCTGAATAAACAGTGAATCTGTACAGATACACAGTGAGTGACCCTCACCCTGAATAAACAGTGACTCTGTAGAGTTACACAATGACCCTCACCCTGAATAAACAGTGACTCTGTACAGTTACACACTGAGTGACCCTGACCCTGAATAAACAGTGACTCTGTACAGTTACACAGAGATCTCACCCTGAATAAACAGTGACTCTGTACAGTTACACAGTGACCCTCACTCTGAATAAACAGTGACTCTGTACAGTAACACAGTGATCTCACCCTGAATAAACAGTGACTCTGTACAGTTACACAGTGAGTGACCCTCACCCTGAATAAACAGTGACTCTGTACAGTTACACAATGACCCTCACCCTGAATAAACAGTGACTCTGTACAGTTACACAGCGACCCTCACACTGAATAAACAGTGACTCTGTATAGTTACATACTGAGTGACACTCACCCTGAATAAACAGTGACTCTGACAGTTACACAGTGACCCTCACCCTGAATAAACAGTGACTCTGTACAGTTACACAGTGAGTGACCCTCACCCTGAATAAACAGTGACTCTGTACAGTTACACAATCACCCTCACCCTGAATAAACAGTGACTCTGTACAGTTACACAGTGATCCTCACCCTGAATAAACAGTGACTCTGTACAGTTACACAGTGATCTCACCCTGAATAAACAGTAACTATGTACAGTTACACAGTGATCCTCACCCTGAATAAACAGTGACTCTGTACAGTTACACAGTGAGTGACCGTCACTCTGAATAAACAGTGACTCTGTACAGTTACATACTGAGTGACACTCACCCTGAATAAACAGTGACTCTCACAGTTACACAGTGACCCTCACCCTGAATAAACAGTGACTCTGTACAGTTACACAGTGAGTGACCCTCACCCTGAATAAACAGTGACTCTGTACAGTTACACAATCACCCTCACCCTGAATAAACAGTGACTCTGTACAGTTACACAGTGATCCTCACCCTGAATAAACAGTGACTCTATACAGTTACACAGTGATCTCACCCTGAATAAACAGTAACTATGTACAGTTACACAGTGACCCTCACCCTGAATAAACAGTGACTCTGTACAGTTACACAGTGAGTGACCCTCACCCTGAATAAACAGTGACTCTGTACAGTTACACAATCACCCTCACCCTGAATAAACAGTGACTCTGTACAGTTACACAGTGATCCTCACCCTGAATAAACAGTGACTCTGTACAGTTATACAGTGACCCTCACCCTGAATAAACAGTGACTCTGTACAGTTACACAGTGATCTCACCCTGAATAAACAGTGACTCTGTACAGTTACACAGTGACCCTCACTCTGAATAAACAGTGACTCTGTACAGTTACATAGTGATCTCACCCTGAATAAACAGTGACTCTGTACAGTTACACAGTGAGTGACCCTCACGCTGAATAAACAGTGACTCTGTACAGTTACACAATGACCCTCACCCTGAATAAACAGTGACTCTGTACAGCTACACAGCGACCCTCACACTGAATAAACAGTGACTCTGTACAGTTACACAGTGAGTGACCCTCACCCTGAATAAACAGTGACTCTGTACAGTAACACAGTGATCTCACCCTGAATAAAAAGTGACTGTGTACAGTTACACAGGGAGTGACCCTCACCCTGAATAAACAGTGACTCTGTACAGTTACACAGCGACCCTCACACTGAATAAACAGTGACTCTGAACAGTTACATACTGAGTGAAACTCACCCTCAATAAACAGTGACTCTGACAGTTACACAGTGACCCTCACCCTGAATAAACAGTGACTCTGTACAGTTACACAGTGAGTGACCCTCACCCTGAATAAACAGTGACTCTGTACAGTTACACAGTGATCCTCACCCTGAATAAACAGTGACTCTGTACAGTTACACAGTGATCTCACCCTGAATAAACAGTAACTATGTACAGTTACACAGTGACCCTCACCCTGAATAAACAGTGACTCTGTACAGTTACACAGTGAACCTCACCCTGAATAAACAGTGACTCTGTACAGTTACACAGTGATCTCACCCTGAATAAACAGTGTCTCTGTACAGTTACACAGTGACCCTCACACTGAATAAACAGTGACTCTGTACAGTTACACAGTGAGTGACCCTCACTCTGAATAAACAGTGACTCTGTACAGTTACATAGTGATCTCACCCTGAATAAACAGTGACTCTGTACAGTTACACAGTGACCCTCACTCTGAATAAACAGTGACACTGTACAGTTACACAGTGATCTCACCCTGAATAAACAGTCACTCTGTACATTATGCAGTGACACTCACCCTGAATAAACATTGACTCTGTACAGTTACACAGTGAGTGACCCTCACACTGAATGAATAGTGACTCTGTACAGTTACGCAGTGACCCTCACCCTGAATAAACAGTGACTCTGTACAGTTACACAGTGAGTGACCCTCACGCTGAATAAACAGTGACTCTGTACAGTTACACAATGACCCTCACCCTGAATAAACTGTGACTCTGTACAGTTATACAGTGACCCTCAGCCTGAAAAAACAGTCACTCTGTACAGTTACACAGTGATCTCACCCTGAATAAACAGTGACTATGTACAGTTACACAGTGACCCTCACTCTGAATAAACAGTGACTCTGTACAGTTACACAGTGATCTCACCCTGAATAAACAGTGACTCTGTACAGTTACACAGTGACCCTCACCCTGAATTAACAGTGACTCTGTACAGCTACACAGCGACCCTCACACTGAATAAACAGTGACTCTGTACAGTTACACAGTGAGTGACCCTCAGCCTGAATAAACAGTGACTCGGTACAGTTATACAGTGAGTGACTCTCACCCTGAATAAACAGTGACTCTGTACAGTTACACAGTGAGTGACCCTCACCCTGAATAAACAGTGACTCTGTACAGTTACACAATCACCCTCACCCTGAATAAACAGTGACTCTGTACAGTTACACAGTGAGTGACCCTCACCCTGAATAAACAGTGACTCTGTACAGTTACACAGAGATCTCACCCTGAATAAACAGTGACTCTGTACAGTTACACAGTGACCCTCACTCTGAATAAACAGTGACTCAGTACAGTAACACAGTGATCTCACCCTGAATAAACAGTGACTCTGTACAGTTACACAGTGAGTGACCCTCACCCTGAATAAACAGTGACTCTGTACAGTTACACAATGACCCTCACCCTGAATAAACAGTGACTCTGTACAGTTACACAGCGACCCTCACACAGAATAAACAGTGACTCTGTACAGTTACATACTGAGTGACACTCACCCTGAATAAACAGTGACTCTGACAGTTACACAGTGACCCTCACCCTGAATAAACAGTGACTCTGTACAGTTACACAGTGAGTGACCCTCACCCTGAATAAACAGTGACTCTGTACAGTTACACAATCACCCTCACCCTGAATAAACAGTGACTCTGTACAGTTACACAATCACCCTCACCCTGAATAAACAGTGACTCTGTACAGTTACACAGTGATCTCACCCTGAATAAACAGTAACTATGTACAGTTACACAGTGACCCTCACCCTGAATAAACAGTGACTCTGTACAGTTACACAGTGATCCTCACCCTGAATAAACAGTGACTATGTACAGTTACACAGCGACCCTCACACTGAATAAACAGTGACTCTGTACAGTTACATACTGAGTGACACTCACCCTGAATAAACAGTGACTCTGACAGTTACACAGTGACCCTCACCCTGAATAAACAGTGACTCTGTACAGTTACACAGTGAGTGACCCTCACCCTGAATAAACAGTGACTTTGTACAGTTACACAATCACCCTCATCCTGAATAAACAGTGACTCTGTACAGTTACACAGTGATCCTCACCCTGAATAAACAGTGACTCTGTACAGTTACACAGTGATCTCACCCTGAATAAACAGTAACTATGTACAGTTACACAGTGACCCTCACCCTGAATAAACAGTGACTCTGTACAGTTACACAATTACCCTCACCCTGAATAAACAGTGACTCTGTACAGTTACACAGTGATCCTCACCCTGAATAAACAGTGACTCTGTACAGTTATACAGTGACCCTCACCCTGAATAAACAGTGACTCTGTACAGTTACACAGTGATCTCACCCTGAATAAACAGTGACTCTGTACAGTTACACAGTGAGTGACCCTCTCTCTGAATAAACAGTGACTCTGTACAGTTACATAGTGATCTCACCCTGAATAAACAGTGACTCTGTACAGTTACACAGTGACCCTCACTCTGAATAAACAGTGACTCTGTACAGTTACACAGTGATCTCACCCTGAATAAACAGTGACTCTGTAGAGTTATGCAGTGACCCTCACCCTGAATAAACAGTGACTCTGTACAGTTACACAGTGAGTGACCCTCACACTGAATGAATAGTGACTCTGTACAGTTACGCAGTGACCCTCACCCTGAATAAACAGTGACTCCGTACAGTTACACAGTGAGTGACCCTCACCCTGAATAAACAGTGACTCTGTACAGTTACACAGCGAGTGACCCTCACCCTGAATAAACAGTGACTCTGTACAGTTACACAATCACCCTCATCCTGAATAAACAGTGACTCTGTACAGTTACACAGTGATCCTCACCCTGAATAAACAGTGACTCTGTACAGTTACACAGTGATCTCACCCTGAATAAACAGTAACTATGAACAGTTACACAGTGACCCTCACCCTGAATAAACAGTGACTCTGTACAGTTACAAAGTGAGTGACCCTCACCCTGTATAAACAGTGACTCTGTACAGTTACACAATTACCCTCACCCTGAATAAACAGTGACTCTGTACAGTTACACAGTGATCCTCACCCTGAATAAACAGTGACTCTGTACAGTTATACAGTGACCCTCACCCTGAATAAACAGTGACTCTGTACAGTTACACAGTGATCTCACCCTGAATAAACAGTGAATCTGTACAGTTACACAGTGAGTGACCCTCTCTCTGAATAAACAGTGACTCTGTACAGTTACATAGTGATCTCACCCTGAATAAACAGTGACTCTGTACAGTTACACAGTGACCCTCACTCTGAATAAACAGTGACTCTGTACAGTTACACAGTGATCTCACCCTGAATAAACAGCGACTCTGTAGAGTTATGCAGTGACCCTCACCCTGAATAAACAGTGACTCTGTACAGTTACACAGTGAGTGACCCTCACACTGAATGAATAGTGACTCTGTACAGTTACGCAGTGACCCTCACCCTGAATAAACAGTGACTCCGTACAGTTACACAGTGAGTGACCCTCACCCTGAATAAACAGTGACCCTGTACAGTTATACAGTGAGTGACTCTCACCCTGAATGAACAGTGACTCTGTACAGTTACACAGTGAGTGACCCTCACCCTGAATAAACAGTGACTCTGTACAGTTACACAATCACCCTCACCCTGAATAAACAGTGACTCTGTACAGTTACACAGTGAGTGACCCTCACCCTGAATAAACAGTGACTCTGTACAGTTACACAGTGAGAGACCCTCACCCTGAATAAAAACTGATTCTGTACAGTTACACGGTGACCCTCACTCTGAATAAACAGTGATTCTGAACAGTTACACAGTGAGTGACCCTCACTCTGAATAAACAGTGACTCTGTACAGTGACGCAGTGACCCTCACCCTGAATAAACAGTGACTCTGTACAGTTACACAGTGAGTGACCCTCACCCTGAATAAACAGTGACTCTGTACAGTTACACAGAGATCTCACCCTGAATAAACAGTGACTCTGTACAGTTACACAGTGACCCTCACTCTGAATAAACAGTGACTCTGTACAGTAACACAGTGATCTCACCCTGAATAAAATGTGACTCTGTACAGTTACACAGTGAGTGACCCTCACCCTGAATAAACAGTGACTCTATACAGTTACACAATGACCCTCACCCTGAATAAACAGTGACTCTGTACAGTTACACAGCGACCCTCACACTGAATAAACAGTGACTCTGAACAGTACATACTGAGTGACACACACCCTGAATAAACAGTGACTCTGACAGTAACACAGTGACCCTCACCCTGAATAAACAGTGACTCTGTACAGTTACACAGTGAGTGACCCTCACCCTGAATAAACAGTGACTCTGTACAGTTACAGAATCACCCTCACCCTGAATAAACAGTGACTCTGTACAGTTACACAGTGATCCTCACCCTGAATAAACAGTGACTCTGTACAGTTACACAGTGATCTCACCCTGAATAAACAGTAACTATGTACAGTTACACAGTGACCCTCACCCTGAATAAACAGTGACTCTGTACAGTTACACAGTGAATGACCCTCACTCTGAATAAACAGTGACTCTGTACAGTTACACAATCACCCTCACCCTGAATAAACAGTGACTCTGTACAGTTACACAGTGATCTCACCCTGAATAAACAGTGACTATGTACAGTTACACAGTGACCCTCACTCTGAATAAACAGTGACTCTGTACAGTTACACAGTGATCTCACCCTGAATAAACAGTAACTCTGTACAGTTACACAGTGACCCTCACTCTGAATAAACAGCAACTCTGTACAGTTACACAGCGACCCTCACTCTGAATAAACAGTGACTCTGTACAGTTACACAGTGATCTCACCCTGAATAAACAGTAACTCTGTACAGTTACACAGTGACCCTCACTCTGAATAAACAGTAACTCTGTACAGTTACACAGTGAGTGACCCTCAGTCTGAATAAACAGTGACTCTGTACAGTTACACAGTGATCTCACCCTGAATAAACAGTGACTATGTACAGTTACACAGTGACCCTCACTCTGAATAAACAGTGACTCTGTACAGTTACACAGTGATCTCACCCTGAATAAACAGTGACTCTGTACAGTTACACAGTGACCCTCACCCTGAATAAACAGTGACTTTGTACAGTTACACAGTGATCTCACCCTGAATAAACAGTGACTATGTACAGTTACACAGTGACCCTCACTCTGAATAAACAGTGACTCTGTACAGTTACACAGTGATCTCACCCTGAATAAACAGTGACTCTGTACAGTTACACAGTGACCCTCACGCTGAATTAACAGTGACTCTGTACAGCTACACAGCGACCCTCACACTGAATAAACAGTGACTCTGTACAGTTACACAGTGAGTGACCCTCACCCTGAATAAACAGTGACTCTGTACAGTTATACAGTGAGTGACTCTCACCCTGAATAAACAGTGACTCTGTACAGTTACACAGTGGGTGACCCTCACCCTGAATAAACAGTGACTCTGTACAGTTACACAATCACCCTCACCCTGAATAAACAGTGACTCTGTACAGTTAGACAGTGAGTGACCCTCACCCTGAATAAAAACTGATTCTGTACAGTTACACGGTGACGCTCACTTTGAATAAACAGTGATTTTGTACAGTTACACAGTGAGTGACCCTCACTCTGAATAAACAGTGACTCTGTACAGTCACGCCCTCACCTTGAATAAACAGTGACTCTGTACAGATACACAGTGAGTGACCCTCACCCTGAATAAACAGTGACTCTGTATAGTTACACAACGACCCTCACCCTGAATAAACAGTGACTCTGTACAGTTACACAGTGAGTGACCCTCACCCTGAATAAACAGTGACTCTGTACAGTTACACAGAGATCTCACCCTGAATAAACAGTGACTCTGTACAGTTACACAGTGACCCTCACTCTGAATAAACAGTGATTCTGTACAGTTACACAGTGAGTGACCCTCACTCTGAATAAACAGTGACTCTGTACAGTTACGCAGTGACCCTCACCCTGAATAAACAGTGACTCTGTACAGATACACAGTGAGTGACCCTCACCCTAAATAAACAGTGACTCTGTACAGTTACACAATGACCCTCACCCTGAATAAACAGTGACTCTGTACAGTTACAGTGTCCCTCACCCTGAATAAACAGTGAATCTGTACAGTCATACAGTGACCCTCACTCTGAATAAACAGTGACTCTGTACAGTTACACAGTGATCTCACCCTGAATAAACAGTGACTCTGTACAGTTACAACGTGAGTGACCCTCACCCTGAATGAACACTGACTCTGCACAGTTATACAATGACCCTCACCCTAAATAAACAGTGACTCTGTACAGTTACAACGTGAGTGACCCTCACCCTGCATTAACAGTGACTCTGTACAGTTACACAATGACCCTCACCCTGAATAAACAGTGACTCTGTACAGTTACACAGTGACCCTCACTCTGAATAAACAGTGACTCTGTACAGTAACACAGTGATCTCACCCTGAATAAACAGTAACTCTGTACAGTTACACAGTGACCCTCACTCTGAATAAACAGTAACTCTGTACAGTTACACAGTGAGTGACCCTCAGTCTGAATAAACAGTGACTCTGTACAGTTACACAGTGATCTCACCCTGAATAAACAGTGACTATGTACAGTTACACAGTGACCCTCACTCTGAATAAACAGTGACTCTGTACAGTTACACAGTGATCTCACCCTGAATAAACAGTGACTCTGTACAGTTACACAGTGACCCTCACCCTGAATAAACAGTGACTTTGTACAGTTACACAGTGATCTCACCCTGAATAAACAGTGACTATGTACAGTTACACAGTGACCCTCACTCTGAATAAACAGTGACTCTGTACAGTTACACAGTGATCTCACCCTGAATAAACAGTAACTCTGTACAGTTACACAGTGACCCTCACTCTGAATAAACAGCAACTCTGTACAGTTACACAGCGACCCTCACTCTGAATAAACAGTGACTCTGTACAGTTACACAGTGATCTCACCCTGAATAAACAGTAACTCTGTACAGTTACACAGTGACCCTCACTCTGAATAAACAGTAACTCTGTACAGTTACACAGTGACCCTCACTCTGAATAAACAGTGACTATGTACAGTAACACACTGATCTCACCCTGAATAAACAGTGACTCTGTACAGTTACACAGTGATCTCACCCTGAATAAACAGTGACACTGTACAGTTACACAGTGACCCTCACTCTGAATAAACAGTGACTCTGTACAGTTACACAATGATCTCACCCTGAATAAACAGTAACTCTGTACAGTTACAAAGTGACCCTCACTCTGAATAAACAGTAACTCTGTACAGTTACACAGTGAGTGACCCTCACTCTGAATAAACAGTGAGTCTGTACAGTTACACAGTGATCTCACCCTGAATAAACAGTGACTCTGTACAGTTACACAGTGACCCTCACCCTGAATAAACAGTAACTCTGTACAGTAACACAGTGACTCTCACCCTGAATAAACAGTGACTCCGTACAGTTACACAGTGACCCTCACTCTGAATAAACAGTGACTCTGTACAGTTACACAGTGAGCGACCCTCACCCTGAATAAATAGTGACTCTGTACAGTTACGCAGTGACCTTCACCCTGAATAAAAAGTGACTCTGTACAGTTACACAGTGAGTGACCCTCACCCTGCATAAACAGTGACTCTGTACAGTTACACAATGACCCTCACCCTGAATAAACAGTGACTCTGTACAGTTACACAGTGACCCTCACCCTGAATAAACAGTGACTCTGTACAGTTACACAGTGATCTCACCCTGAATAAACAGGGACTCTGCACAGTTACACAGTGACCCTCACTCTGAATAAACAGTAACTCTGTACAGTTACACAGTGATCTCACCCTGAATAAACAGTAACTCTGTACAGTTACACAGTGACCCTCACTCTGAATAAACAGTGACTCTGTACAGTTACGCAGTGACCCTCACCCTGAATAAACAGTGAAGCTGTACAGATACACAGTGAGTGACCCTCACCCTGAATAAACAGTGACTCTGTACAGTTACACAATGACCCTCACCCTGAATAAACAGTGACTCTGCACAGTTACACAGTGTCCCTCACCCTGAATAAACAGTGAATCTGTACAGTCATACAGTGACCCTCACTCTGAATAAACAGTGACTCTGTACAGTAACAAAGTGATCTCACCCTGCATAAACAGTGACTCTGTACAGTTACACAATGACCCTCACCCTGAATAAACAGTGACTCTGTACAGTTACACAGTGACCCTCACTCTGAATAAACAGTGACTCTGTACAGTTACACAGTGATCTCACCCTGAATAAACAGTAACTCTGTACAGTTACACAGTGACCCTCACTCTGAATAAACAGTAACTCTGTACAGTAACACAGTGACTCTCACCCTGAATAAACAGTGACTCTGTACAGTTACACAGTGAGTGACCCTCACTCTGAATAAACAGTGATTCTGTACAGTAACACAGTGACTCTCACCCTGAAGAAACAGTGACTGTGTACAGTTACACAGTGAGCGACCGTCACCCTGAATAAATAGTGACTCTGTACAGTTACGCAGTGACCTTCACCCTGAATAAAAAGTGACTCTGTACAGTTACACAGTGAGTGACCCTCACCCTGCATAAACAGTGACTCTGTACAGTTACACAATGACCCTCACCCTGAATAAACAGTGACTCTGTACAGTTACATAGTGACCCTCACCCTGAATAAACAGACTCTGTACAGTTATACAGTGACCCTCACCCTGAATAAACAGTGACTCTGTACAGTTACAAAGTGAGTGACCCTCACCCAGAATAAACAGTAACTCTGTACAGTTACACTGACCCTCACTCTGAATAAACAGTAACTCTGTACAGTTACACAGTGAGTGACCCTCACCCTGAATAAACAGTGACTCTGTACAGTTATGCAGTGAGTGACCCTCACCCTGAATAAAAAGTGATTCTGTACAGTTACACGGTGACCCTCACTCTGAATAAACAGTGATTCTGTACAGTTACACAGTGAGTGACCCTCACTCTGAATAAACAGTGACTCTGTACAGTTACGCAGTGACCCTCACCCTGAATAAACAGTGACTCTGTAGAGATACACAGTGAGTGACCCTCACCCTGAATAAACAGTGACTCTGTACAGTTACACAATGACCCTCACCCTGAATAAACAGTGACTCTGTACAGTTACACAGTGATCTCACCCTGAATAAACAGTGACTCTGTACAGTTACACAGTGATCTCACCCTGAATAAACAGTGACTCTGTACAGTTACACAGTGAGTGACCCTCACCCTGAATGAACACTGACTCTGCACAGTTACACAATGACCCTCACCCTGAATAAACAGTGACTCTGTACAGTTACAACGTGATGACCCTCACCCTGCATTAACAGTGACTCTGTACAGTTACACAATGACCCTCACCCTGAATAAACAGTGACTCTGTACAGTTATACAGTGACCCTCACCCTTAATAAACAGTGACTCTGTACAGTTACACAGTGATCTCACCCTGAATAAACGGTGACTCTGTACAGTTACACAGTGATCCTCACTCTGAATAAACAGTGACTCTGTACAGTTAGACAGTGATCTCACCCTGAATAAACAGTAACTCTGTACAGTTACACAGTGACCCTCACTCTGAATAAACAGTAACTCTGTACAGTTACACACTGAGTGACCCTCACCCTGAATAAACAGCGACTCTGTACAGTTATGCATTGACCCTAACCCTGAATAAACAGTGAATCTGTAGAGTTACACAGTGATCTCACCCTGAATAAACAGTGACTCTGTACAGTTACACAGTGACTGACCCTCACCCTGAATAAACAGTGACTCTGTACAGTTACACAGTGACCCTCACCCTGAATAAACAGTGACTCTGTACAGTTACACAGTGAGTCACACTCACCCTGAATAAAAAGTGATTCTGTACAGTTACACGGTGACCCTCACTCTGAATAAACAGTGATTCTGTACAGTTACACAGTGAGTGACCCACACTCTAAATAAACAGTGACGCTGTACTGATACACAGTGAGTGACCCTCACCCTGAATAAACAGTGACTCTGTACAGTTACACAATGACCCTCACCCTGAATCAACAGTAACTCTGTACAGTTACACAGTGAGCGACCCTCACCCTGAATAAATAGTGACTCTGTACAGTTACACAATGACCCTCACCCTGAATAAACAGTGACTCTGTACAGTTACACAGTGACCCTCACCCTGAATAAACAGTGACTCTGTGCAGTTACACAGTGACCCTCACCCTGAATAAACAGTGACTCTGTGCAGTTATACAGTGACCCTCACCCTGAATAAACAGTGACTCTGTACAGTTACGCAGTGACCCTCACCCTGAATAAACAGTGATTCTGTACAGTTACACAGTGAGTGACCCTCACCCAGAATAAACAGTAACTCTGTACAGTTACACAGTGAGTGACCCTCACTCTGAATAAACAGTGACTCTGTACAGTTACGCAGTGACCCTCACCCTGAATAAACAGTGACTCTGTACAGTTACACAGTGAGTGACCCTCACCCTGAATAAACAGTGACTCTGTACAGTTACACAGTGAGTGACCCTCACCCTGAATAAACAGTGACTCTGTACATTTACACAATTACCCTCACCCTGAATAAACAGTGACTCTGTACAGTTACACAGTGATCCTCACCCTGAATAAACAGTGACTCTGTACAGTTATACAGTGACCCTCACCCTGAATAAACAGTGACTCTGTACAGTTACACAGTGATCTCACCCTGAATAAACAGTGACTCTGTACAGTTACACAGTGAGTGACCCTCTCTCTGAATAAACAGTGACTCTGTACAGTTACATAGTGATCTCACCCTGAATAAACAGTGACTCTGTACAGTTACACAGTGACCCTCACTCTGAATAAACAGTGACTCTGTACAGTTACACAGTGATCTCACCCTGAATAAACAGTGACTCTGTACAGTTATGCAGTGACCCTCACCCTGAATAAACAGTGACTCTGTACAGTTACACAGTGAGTGACCCTCACACTGAATGAATAGTGACTCTGTACATTTACGCAGTGACCCTCACCCTGAATAAACAGTGACTCTGTACAGTTACACAGTGAGTGACCCTCACGCTGAATAAACAGTGACTCTGTACAGTTACACAATGACCCTCACCCTGAATAAACAGTGACTCTGTACAGTTACACAGTGACCCTCACTCTGAATAAACAGTGACTCTGTACAGTTATACAGTGACCCTCACCCTGAATAAACAGTGACTCTGTACAGTTACACAGTGATCTCACCCTGAATAAACAGTGACTATGTACAGTTACACAGTGACCCTCACTCTGAATAAACAGTGACTCTGTACAGTTACACAGTGATCTCACCCTGAATAAACAGTGACTCTGTACAGTTACACAGTGAGTGACCCTCACCCTGAATAAACAGTGACTCTGTACAGTTACACAATGACCCTCACCCTGAATAAACAGTGACTCTGTACAGTTACACAGCGACCCTCACTCTGAATAAACAGTGACTCTGTACAGTTACATACTGAGTGACCCTCACCCTGAATAAACAGTGACTCTGTACAGTTACACAGTGAGTGACCCTCGCCCTGAATAAACAGTGACTCTGTACAGTTATACAGTGAGTGACTCTCACCCTGAATAAACAGTGACTCTGTACAGTTACACAGTGAGTGACCCTCACCCTGAATAAACAGTGACTCTGTACAGTTACACTATCACCCTCACCCTGAATAAACAGTGACTCTGCACAGTTACACAATGACCCTCAACCTGAATAAACAGTGACTCTGTACAGTTATACAGTGACACTCACCCTGAATAAACAGTGACTCTGCACAGTTACACAGTGATCTCACCCTGAATAAACAGTGACTCTGTACAGTTACACAGTGACCCTCACTCTGAATAAACAGTGACTCTGTACAGTAACACAGTGATCTCACCCTGAATAAACAGTAACTCTGTACAGTTACACAGTGACCCTCACTCTGAATAAACAGTAACTCTGTACAGTTATACAATGAGTGACCCTCAGTCTGAATAAACAGTGACTCTGTACAGTTACACAGTGATCTCACCCTGAATAAACAGTGACTATGTACAGTTACACAGTGACCCTCACTCTGAATAAACAGTGACTCTGTACAGTTACACAGTGATCTCACCCTGAATAAACAGTGACTCTGTACAGTTACACAGGGACCCTCACCCTGAATAAACAGTGACTTTGTACAGTTACACAGTGATCTCACCCTGAATAAACAGTGACTATGTACAGTTACACAGTGACCCTCACTCTGAATAAACAGTGACTCTGTACAGTTCCACAGTGATCTCACCCTGAATAAACAGTAACTCTGTACAGTTACACAGTGACCCTCACTCTGAATAAACAGTAACTCTGTACAGTTACACAGTGACCCTCACTCTGAATAAACAGTGACTATGTACAGTAACACACTGATCTCACGCTGAATAAACAGTGACTCTGTACAGTTACACAGTGATCTCACCCTGAATAAACAGTGACTCTGTACAGTTACACAGTGACCCTCACTCTGAATAACCAGTGACTCTGTACAGTTACACAATGATCTCACCCTGAATGAACAGTAACTCTGTACAGTTACACAGTGACCCTCACTCTGAATAAACAGTAACTCTGTACAGTTACACAGTGAGTGACCCTCACTCTGAATAAAAAGTGACTCTGTACAGTTACAGAGTGAGTGACCCTCACCCTGCATAAACAGTGACTCTGTACAGTTACACAATGACCCTCACCCTGAATAAACAGTGACTCTGTACAGTTACACAGTGACCCTCACCCTGAATAAACAGTGACTCTGTGCAGTTACACAGTGATCTCACCCTGAATAAACAGTGACTCTGCACAGTTACACAGTGACCCTCACTCTGAATAAACAGTAACTCTGTACAGTTACACAGTGATCTCACCCTGAATAAACAGTAACTCTGTACAGTTACACAGTGACCCTCACTCTGAATAAACAGTGACACTGTACAGTTACACAGTGACCCTCACCCTGAATAAACAGTGACTCTGTACAGATACACAGTGAGTGACCCTCACCCTGAATAAACAGTGACTCTGTACAGTTACACAGTGTCCCTCACCCTGAATAAACAGTGAATCTGTACAGTCATACAGTGACCCTCACTCTGAATAAACAGTAACTCTGTACAGTTACACAGTGATCTCACCCTGAATAAACAGTAACTCTGTACAGTTACACAGTGACCCTCACTCTGAATAAACAGTGACTCTGTACAGTTACGCAGTGACCCTCACCCTGAATAAACAGTGAAGCTGTACAGATACACAGTGAGTGACCCTCACCCTGAATAAACAGTGACTCTGTACAGTTACACAATGACCCTCACCCTGAATAAACAGTGACTCTGTACAGTAACCCAGTGATCTCACCCTGAATAAACAGTGACTCTGTACAGTTACACAGTGAGTGACACTCACCCTGAATGAACAGTGACTCTGCACAGTTAGACAAAGACCCTCACCCTCAATTAACAGTGACTCTGTACAGTTACAACGTGAGTGACCCTCACCCTGCATAAACAGTGACTCTGTACAGTTACACAATGACCCTCACCCTGACTAAACAGTGACTCTGTACAGTTACACAGTGACCCTCACTCTGAATAAACAGTAACTCTGTACAGTTACACAGTGAGTGACCCTCACTCTGAATAAACAGTGACTCTGTACAGTTACACAGTGATCTCACCTTGAATAAACAGTGACTCTGTACAGTTACACAGTGACCCTCACCCTGAATAAACCCTAACTCTGTACAGTAACACAGTGACTCTCACCCTGAATAAACCGTGACTCTGTACAGTTAAACAGTGACGCTCACTCTGAATAAACAGTGACTGTGTACAGTTACACAGTGAGCGACCCTCACCCTGAATAAATAGTGACTCTGTACAGTTACGCAGTGACCTTCACCCTGAATAAAAAGTGACTCTGTACAGTTACACAGTGAGTGACCCTCACCCTGCATAAACAGTGACTCTGTACAGTTACACAATGGCCCTCACCCTGAATAAACAGTGACTCTGTACAGTTACACAGTGACCCTCACCCTGAATAAACAGTGACTCTGCACAGTTATACAGTGACCCTCACCCTGAATAAACAGTGACTCTGTACAGTTACGCAGTGACCCTCACCCTGAATAAACAGTGATTCTGTACAGTTACACAGTGAGTGACCCTCACCCAGAATAAACAGTAACTCTGTACAGTTACACAGTGAGTGACCCTCACTCTGAATAAACAGTGACTCTGTACAGTTACGCAGTGACCCTCACCCTGAATAAACAGTGACTCTGTACAGTTACACAGTGAGTGACCCTCACCCTGAATAAACAGTGACTCTGTACAGTTACACAGTGAGTGACCCTCACCCTGAATAAACAGTGACTCTGTACATTTACACAATTACCCTCACCCTGAATAAACAGTGACTCTGTACAGTTACACAGTGATCCTCACCCTGAATAAACAGTGACTCTGTACAGTTATACAGTGACCCTCACCCTGAATAAACAGTGACTCTGTACAGTTACACAGTGATCTCACCCTGAATAAACAGTGACTCTGTACAGTTACACAGTGAGTGACCCTCTCTCTGAATAAACAGTGACTCTGTACAGTTACATAGTGATCTCACCCTGAATAAACAGTGACTCTGTACAGTTACACAGTGACCCTCACTCTGAATAAACAGTGACTCTGTACAGTTACACAGTGATCTCACCCTGAATAAACAGTGACTCTGTACAGTTATGCAGTGACCCTCACCCTGAATAAACAGTGACTCTGTACAGTTACACAGTGAGTGACCCTCACACTGAATGAATAGTGACTCTGTACATTTACGCAGTGACCCTCACCCTGAATAAACAGTGACTCTGTACAGTTACACAGTGAGTGACCCTCACGCTGAATAAACAGTGACTCTGTACAGTTACACAATGACCCTCACCCTGAATAAACAGTGACTCTGTACAGTTACACAGTGACCCTCACTCTGAATAAACAGTGACTCTGTACAGTTATACAGTGACCCTCACCCTGAATAAACAGTGACTCTGTACAGTTACACAGTGATCTCACCCTGAATAAACAGTGACTATGTACAGTTACACAGTGACCCTCACTCTGAATAAACAGTGACTCTGTACAGTTACACAGTGATCTCACCCTGAATAAACAGTGACTCTGTACAGTTACACAGTGAGTGACCCTCACCCTGAATAAACAGTGACTCTGTACAGTTACACAATGACCCTCACCCTGAATAAACAGTGACTCTGTACAGTTACACAGCGACCCTCACTCTGAATAAACAGTGACTCTGTACAGTTACATACTGAGTGACCCTCACCCTGAATAAACAGTGACTCTGTACAGTTACACAGTGAGTGACCCTCGCCCTGAATAAACAGTGACTCTGTACAGTTATACAGTGAGTGACTCTCACCCTGAATAAACAGTGACTCTGTACAGTTACACAGTGAGTGACCCTCACCCTGAATAAACAGTGACTCTGTACAGTTACACTATCACCCTCACCCTGAATAAACAGTGACTCTGTACAGTTACACAATGACCCTCAACCTGAATAAACAGTGACTCTGTACAGTTATACAGTGACACTCACCCTGAATAAACAGTGACTCTGCACAGTTACACAGTGATCTCACCCTGAATAAACAGTGACTCTGTACAGTTACACAGTGACCCTCACTCTGAATAAACAGTGACTCTGTACAGTAACACAGTGATCTCACCCTGAATAAACAGTAACTCTGTACAGTTACACAGTGACCCTCACTCTGAATAAACAGTAACTCTGTACAGTTATACAATGAGTGACCCTCAGTCTGAATAAACAGTGACTCTGTACAGTTACACAGTGATCTCACCCTGAATAAACAGTGACTATGTACAGTTACACAGTGACCCTCACTCTGAATAAACAGTGACTCTGTACAGTTACACAGTGATCTCACCCTGAATAAACAGTGACTCTGTACAGTTACACAGGGACCCTCACCCTGAATAAACAGTGACTTTGTACAGTTACACAGTGATCTCACCCTTAATATCAGTGACTATGTACAGTTACAGAGTGACCCTCACTCTGAATAAACAGTGACTCTGTACAGTTCCACAGTGATCTCACCCTGAATAAACAGTAACTCTGTACAGTTACACAGTGACCCTCACTCTGAATAAACAGTAACTCTGTACAGTTACACAGTGACCCTCACTCTGAATAAACAGTGACTATGTACAGTAACACACTGATCTCACGCTGAATAAACAGTGACTCTGTACAGTTACACAGTGATCTCACCCTGAATAAACAGTGACTCTGTACAGTTACACAGTGACCCTCACTCTGAATAACCAGTGACTCTGTACAGTTACACAATGATCTCACCCTGAATGAACAGTAACTCTGTACAGTTACACAGTGACCCTCACTCTGAATAAACAGTAACTCTGTACAGTTACACAGTGAGTGACCCTCACTCTGAATAAACAGTGACTCTGTACAGTTACACAGTGATCTCACCCTGAATAAACAGTGACTCTGTACAGTTACACAGTGACCCTCACCCTGAATAAACAGTAACTCTGTACAGTAACACAGTGACTCTCACCCTGAATAAACAGTGACTCTGTACAGTAACACAGTGACCCTCACTCTGAATAAACAGTGACTCTGTACAGTTACATAGTGATCCTCACCCTGAATAAACAGTGACTCTGTACAGTTATACAGTGACCCTCACCCTGAATAAACAGTGACTCTGTACAGTTACAAAGTGAGTGACCCTCACCCAGAATAAACAGTAACTCTGTACAGTTACACTGACCCTCACTCTGAATAAACAGTAACTCTGTGCAGTTACACAGTGAGTGACCCTCACCCTGAATAAACAGTGACTCTGTACAGTTATGCAGTGAGTGACCCTCACACTGAATAAAAAGTGATTCTGTACAGTTACACGGTGACCCTCACTCTGAATAAACAGTGATTCTGTACAGTTACACAGTGAGTGACACTCACTCTGAATAAACAGTGACTCTGTACGGTTACGCAGTGACCCTCACCCTGAATAAACAGTGACTCTGTACAGATACACAGTGAGTGACCCTCACCCTAAATAAACAGTGACTCTGTACAGTTACACAATGACCCTCACCCTGAATAAACAGTGACTCTGTACAGTTACAGTGTCCCTCACCCTGAATAAACAGTGAATCTGTACAGTCATACAGTGACCCTCACTCTGAATAAACAGTGACTCTGTACAGTTACACAGTGATCTCACCCTGAATAAACAGTGACTCTGTACAGTTACAACGTGAGTGACCCTCACCCTGAATGAACACTGACTCTGCACAGTTATACAATGACCCTCACCCTAAATAAACAGTGACTCTGTACAGTTACAACGTGAGTGACCCTCACCCTGCATTAACAGTGACTCTGTACAGTTACACAATGACCCTCACCCTGAATAAACAGTGACTCTGTACAGTTACACAGTGACCCTCACTCTGAATAAACAGTGACTCGGTACAGTAACACAGTGATCTCACCCTGAATAAACAGTAACTCTGTACAGTTACACAGTGACCCTCACTCTGAATAAACAGTAACTCTGTACAGTTACACACTGAGTGACCCTCAGTCTGAATAAACAGTGACTCTGTACAGTTACACAGTGATCTCACCCTGAATAAACAGTGACTCTGTACAGTTACACAGTGACCCTCACCCTGAATAAACAGTGACTTTGTACAGTTACACAGTGATCTCACCCTGAATAAACAGTGACTATGTACAGTTACACAGTGACCCTCACTCTGAATAAACAGTGACTCTGTACAGTTACACAGTGATCTCACCCTGAATAAACAGTAACTCTGTACAGTTACACAGTGACCCTCACTCTGAATAAACAGCAACTCTGTACAGTTACACAGCGACCCTCACTCTGAATAAACAGTGACTCTGTACAGTTACACAGTGATCTCACCCTGAATAAACAGTAACTCTGTACAGTTACACAGTGACCCTCACTCTGAATAAACAGTAACTCTGTACAGTTACACAGTGACCCTCACTCTGAATAAACAGTGACTATGTACAGTAACACACTGATCTCACCCTGAATAAACAGTGACTCTGTACAGTTACACAGTGATCTCACCCTGAATAAACTGTGACACTGTACAGTTACACAGTGACCCTCACTCTGAATAAACAGTGACTCTGTACAGTTACACAATGATCTCACCCTGAATAAACAGTAACTCTGTACAGTTACAAAGTGACCCTCACTCTGAATAAACAGTAACTCTGTACAGTTACACAGTGAGTGACCCTCACTCTGAATAAACAGTGAGTCTGTACAGTTACACAGTGATCTCACCCTGAATAAACAGTGAGTCTGTACAGTTACACAGTGACCCTCACCCTGAATAAACAGTAACTCTGTACAGTAACACAGTGACTCTCACCCTGAATAAACAGTGACTCCGTACAGTTACACAGTGACCCTCACTCTGAATAAACAGTGACTCTGTACAGTTACACAGTGAGCGACCCTCACCCTGATTAAATAGTGACTCTGTACAGTTACGCAGTGACCTTCACCCTGAATAAAAAGTGACTCTGTACAGTTACACAGTGAGTGACCCTCACCCTGCATAAACAGTGACTCTGTACAGTTACACAATGACCCTCACCCTGAATAAACAGTGACTCTGTACAGTTACACAGTGACCCTCACCCTGAATAAACAGTGACTCTGTACAGTTACACAGTGATCTCACCCTGAATAAACAGGGACTCTGCACAGTTACACAGTGACCCTCACTCTGAATAAACAGTAACTCTGTACAGTTACACAGTGATCTCACCCTGAATAAACAGTAACTCTGTACAGTTACACAGTGACCCTCACTCTGAATAAACAGTGACTCTGTACAGTTACATAGTGACCCTCACCCTGAATAAACAGACTCTGTACAGTTATACAGTGACCCTCACCCTGAATAAACAGTGACTCTGTACAGTTACAAAGTGAGTGACCCTCACCCAGAATAAACAGTAACTCTGTACAGTTACACTGACCCTCACTCTGAATAAACAGTAACTCTGTACAGTTACACAGTGAGTGACCCTCACCCTGAATAAACAGTGACTCTGTACAGTTATGCAGTGAGTGACCCTCACCCTGAATAAAAAGTGATTCTGTACAGTTACACGGTGACCCTCACTCTGAATAAACAGTGATTCTGTACAGTTACACAGTGAGTGACCCTCACTCTGAATAAACAGTGACTCTGTACAGTTACGCAGTGACCCTCACCCTGAATAAACAGTGACTCTGTAGAGATACACAGTGAGTGACCCTCACCCTGAATAAACAGTGACTCTGTACAGTTACACAATGACCCTCACCCTGAATAAACAGTGACTCTGTACAGTTACACAGTGATCTCACCCTGAATAAACAGTGACTCTGTACAGTTACACAGTGATCTCACCCTGAATAAACAGTGACTCTGTACAGTTACACAGTGAGTGACCCTCACCCTGAATGAACACTGACTCTGCACAGTTACACAATGACCCTCACCCTGAATAAACAGTGACTCTGTACAGTTACAACGTGATGACCCTCACCCTGCATTAACAGTGACTCTGTACAGTTACACAATGACCCTCACCCTGAATAAACAGTGACTCTGTACAGTTATACAGTGACCCTCACCCTTAATAAACAGTGACTCTGTACAGTTACACAGTGATCTCACCCTGAATAAACTGTGACTCTGTACAGTTACACAGTGATCCTCACTCTGAATAAACAGTGACTCTGTACAGTTAGACAGTGATCTCACCCTGAATAAACAGTAACTCTGTACAGTTACACAGTGACCCTCACTCTGAATAAACAGTAACTCTGTACAGTTACACACTGAGTGACCCTCACCCTGAATAAACAGCGACTCTGTACAGTTATGCATTGACCCTAACCCTGAATAAACAGTGAATCTGTAGAGTTACACAGTGATCTCACCCTGAATAAACAGTGACTCTGTACAGTTACACAGTGACTGACCCTCACCCTGAATAAACAGCGACTCTGTACAGTTACACAGTGACCCTCACCCTGAATAAACAGTGACTCTGTACAGTTACACAGTGAGTCACACTCACCCTGAATAAAAAGTGATTCTGTACAGTTACACGGTGACCCTCACTCTGAATAAACAGTGATTCTGTACAGTTACACAGTGAGTGACCCACACTCTAAATAAACAGTGACGCTGTACTGATACACAGTGAGTGACCCTCACCCTGAATAAACAGTGACTCTGTACAGTTACACAATGACCCTCACCCTGAATCAACAGTAACTCTGTACAGTTACACAGTGAGCGACCCTCACCCTGAATAAATAGTGACTCTGTACAGTTACACAATGACCCTCACCCTGAATAAACAGTGACTCTGTACAGTTACACAGTGACCCTCACCCTGAATAAACAGTGACTCTGTGCAGTTACACAGTGACCCTCACCCTGAATAAACAGTGACTCTGTGCAGTTATACAGTGACCCTCACCCTGAATAAACAGTGACTCTGTACAGTTACGCAGTGACCCTCACCCTGAATAAACAGTGATTCTGTACAGTTACACAGTGAGTGACCCTCACCCAGAATAAACAGTAACTCTGTACAGTTACACAGTGAGTGACCCTCACTCTGAATAAACAGTGACTCTGTACAGTTGCGCAGTGACCCTCACCCTGAATAAACAGTGACTCTGTACAGTTACACAGTGAGTGACCCTCACCCTGAATAAACAGTGACTCTGTACAGTTACACAGTGAGTGACCCTCACCCTGAATAAACAGTGACTCTGTACATTTACACAATTACCCTCACCCTGAATAAACAGTGACTCTGTACAGTTACACAGTGATCCTCACCCTGAATAAACAGTGACTCTGTACAGTTATACAGTGACCCTCACCCTGAATAAACAGTGACTCTGTACAGTTACACAGTGATCTCACCCTGAATAAACAGTGACTCTGTACAGTTACACAGTGAGTGACCCTCTCTCTGAATAAACAGTGACTCTGTACAGTTACATAGTGATCTCACCCTGAATAAACAGTGACTCTGTACAGTTACACAGTGACCCTCACTCTGAATAAACAGTGACTCTGTACAGTTACACAGTGATCTCACCCTGAATAAACAGTGACTCTGTACAGTTATGCAGTGACCCTCACCCTGAATAAACAGTGACTCTGTACAGTTACACAGTGAGTGACCCTCACACTGAATGAATAGTGACTCTGTACATTTACGCAGTGACCCTCACCCTGAATAAACAGTGACTCTGTACAGTTACACAGTGAGTGACCCTCACGCTGAATAAACAGTGACTCTGTACAGTTACACAATGACCCTCACCCTGAATAAACAGTGACTCTGTACAGTTACACAGTGACCCTCACTCTGAATAAACAGTGACTCTGTACAGTTATACAGTGACCCTCACCCTGAATAAACAGTGACTCTGTACAGTTACACAGTGATCTCACCCTGAATAAACAGTGACTATGTACAGTTACACAGTGACCCTCACTCTGAATAAACAGTGACTCTGTACAGTTACACAGTGATCTCACCCTGAATAAACAGTGACTCTGTACAGTTACACAGTGAGTGACCCTCACCCTGAATAAACAGTGACTCTGTACAGTTACACAATGACCCTCACCCTGAATAAACAGTGACTCTGTACAGTTACACAGCGACCCTCACTCTGAATAAACAGTGACTCTGTACAGTTACATACTGAGTGACCCTCACCCTGAATAAACAGTGACTCTGTACAGTTACACAGTGAGTGACCCTCGCCCTGAATAAACAGTGACTCTGTACAGTTATACAGTGAGTGACTCTCACCCTGAATAAACAGTGACTCTGTACAGTTACACAGTGAGTGACCCTCACCCTGAATAAACAGTGACTCTGTACAGTTACACTATCACCCTCACCCTGAATAAACAATGACTCTGTACAGTTGCACAATGACCCTCAACCTGAATAAACAGTGACTCTGTACAGTTATACAGTGACACTCACCCTGAATAAACAGTGACTCTGCACAGTTACACAGTGATCTCACCCTGAATAAACAGTGACTCTGTACAGTTACACAGTGACCCTCACTCTGAATAAACAGTGACTCTGTACAGTAACACAGTGATCTCACCCTGAATAAACAGTAACTCTGTACAGTTACACAGTGACCCTCACTCTGAATAAACAGTAACTCTGTACAGTTATACAATGAGTGACCCTCAGTCTGAATAAACAGTGACTCTGTACAGTTACACAGTGATCTCACCCTGAATAAACAGTGACTATGTACAGTTACACAGTGACCCTCACTCTGAATAAACAGTGACTCTGTACAGTTACACAGTGATCTCACCCTGAATAAACAGTGACTCTGTACAGTTACACAGGGACCCTCACCCTGAATAAACAGTGACTTTGTACAGTTACACAGTGATCTCACCCTGAATAAACAGTGACTATGTACAGTTACACAGTGACCCTCACTCTGAATAAACAGTGACTCTGTACAGTTCCACAGTGATCTCACCCTGAATAAACAGTAACTCTGTACAGTTACACAGTGACCCTCACTCTGAATAAACAGTAACTCTGTACAGTTACACAGTGACCCTCACTCTGAATAAACAGTGACTATGTACAGTAACACACTGATCTCACGCTGAATAAACAGTGACTCTGTACAGTTACACAGTGATCTCACCCTGAATAAACAGTGACTCTGTACAGTTACACAGTGACCCTCACTCTGAATAACCAGTGACTCTGTACAGTTACACAATGATCTCACCCTGAATGAACAGTAACTCTGTACAGTTACACAGTGACCCTCACTCTGAATAAACAGTAACTCTGTACAGTTACACAGTGAGTGACCCTCACTCTGAATAAAAAGTGACTCTGTACAGTTACACAGTGAGTGACCCTCACCCTGCATAAACAGTGACTCTGTACAGTTACACAATGACCCTCACCCTGAATAAACAGTGACTCTGTACAGTTACACAGTGACCCTCACCCTGAATAAACAGTGACTCTGTGCAGTTACACAGTGATCTCACCCTGAATAAACAGTGACTCTGCACAGTTACACAGTGACCCTCACTCTGAATAAACAGTAACTCTGTACAGTTACACAGTGATCTCACCCTGAATAAACAGTAACTCTGTACAGTTACACAGTGACCCTCACTCTGAATAAACAGTGACACTGTACAGTTACACAGTGACCCTCACCCTGAATAAACAGTGACTCTGTACAGATACACAGTGAGTGACCCTCACCCTGAATAAACAGTGACTCTGTACAGTTACACAGTGTCCCTCACCCTGAATAAACAGTGAATCTGTACAGTCATACAGTGACCCTCACTCTGAATAAACAGTAACTCTGTACAGTTACACAGTGATCTCACCCTGAATAAACAGTAACTCTGTACAGTTACACAGTGACCCTCACTCTGAATAAACAGTGACTCTGTACAGTTACGCAGTGACCCTCACCCTGAATAAACAGTGAAGCTGTACAGATACACAGTGAGTGACCCTCACCCTGAATAAACAGTGACTCTGTACAGTTACACAATGACCCTCACCCTGAATAAACAGTGACTCTGTACAGTAACCCAGTGATCTCACCCTGAATAAACAGTGACTCTGTACGGTTACACAGTGAGTGACACTCACCCTGAATGAACAGTGACTCTGCACAGTTAGACAAAGACCCTCACCCTCAATTAACAGTGACTCTGTACAGTTACAACGTGAGTGACCCTCACCCTGCATAAACAGTGACTCTGTACAGTTACACAATGACCCTCACCCTGACTAAACAGTGACTCTGTACAGTTACACAGTGACCCTCACCCTGAATAAACAGTGACTCTGTACAGTTATACAGTGACCCTCACCCTGAATAAACAGTGACTCTGTACAGTTACACAGTGACCCTCACTCTGAATAAACAGTAACTCTGTACAGTTACACAGTGAGTGACCCTCACTCTGAATAAACAGTGACTCTGTACAGTTACACAGTGATCTCACCTTGAATAAACAGTGACTCTGTACAGTTACACAGTGACCCTCACCCTGAATAAACCCTAACTCTGTACAGTAACACAGTGACTCTCACCCTGAATAAACCGTGACTCTGTACAGTTAAACAGTGACGCTCACTCTGAATAAACAGTGACTGTGTACAGTTACACAGTGAGCGACCCTCACCCTGAATAAATAGTGACTCTGTACAGTTACGCAGTGACCTTCACCCTGAATAAAAAGTGACTCTGTACAGTTACACAGTGAGTGACCCTCACCCTGCATAAACAGTGACTCTGTACAGTTACACAATGGCCCTCACCCTGAATAAACAGTGACTCTGTACAGTTACACAGTGACCCTCACCCTGAATAAACAGTGACTCTGCACAGTTATACAGTGACCCTCACCCTGAATAAACAGTGACTCTGTACAGTTACGCAGTGACCCTCACCCTGAATAAACAGTGATTCTGTACAGTTACACAGTGAGTGACCCTCACCCAGAATAAACAGTAACTCTGTACAGTTACACAGTGAGTGACCCTCACTCTGAATAAACAGTGACTCTGTACAGTTACGCAGTGACCCTCACCCTGAATAAACAGTGACTCTGTACAGTTACACAGTGAGTGACCCTCACCCTGAATAAACAGTGACTCTGTACAGTTACACAGTGAGTGACCCTCACCCTGAATAAACAGTGACTCTGTACATTTACACAATTACCCTCACCCTGAATAAACAGTGACTCTGTACAGTTACACAGTGATCCTCACCCTGAATAAACAGTGACTCTGTACAGTTATACAGTGACCCTCACCCTGAATAAACAGTGACTCTGTACAGTTACACAGTGATCTCACCCTGAATAAACAGTGACTCTGTACAGTTACACAGTGAGTGACCCTCTCTCTGAATAAACAGTGACTCTGTACAGTTACATAGTGATCTCACCCTGAATAAACAGTGACTCTGTACAGTTACACAGTGACCCTCACTCTGAATAAACAGTGACTCTGTACAGTTACACAGTGATCTCACCCTGAATAAACAGTGACTCTGTACAGTTATGCAGTGACCCTCACCCTGAATAAACAGTGACTCTGTACAGTTACACAGTGAGTGACCCTCACACTGAATGAATAGTGACTCTGTACATTTACGCAGTGACCCTCACCCTGAATAAACAGTGACTCTGTACAGTTACACAGTGAGTGACCCTCACGCTGAATAAACAGTGACTCTGTACAGTTACACAATGACCCTCACCCTGAATAAACAGTGACTCTGTACAGTTACACAGTGACCCTCACTCTGAATAAACAGTGACTCTGTACAGTTATACAGTGACCCTCACCCTGAATAAACAGTGACTCTGTACAGTTACACAGTGATCTCACCCTGAATAAACAGTGACTATGTACAGTTACACAGTGACCCTCACTCTGAATAAACAGTGACTCTGTACAGTTACACAGTGATCTCACCCTGAATAAACAGTGACTCTGTACAGTTACACAGTGAGTGACCCTCACCCTGAATAAACAGTGACTCTGTACAGTTACACAATGACCCTCACCCTGAATAAACAGTGACTCTGTACAGTTACACAGCGACCCTCACTCTGAATAAACAGTGACTCTGTACAGTTACATACTGAGTGACCCTCACCCTTAATAAACAGTGACTCTGTACAGTTACACAGTGAGTGACCCTCGCCCTGAATAAACAGTGACTCTGTACAGTTATACAGTGAGTGACTCTCACCCTGAATAAACAGTGACTCTGTACAGTTACACAGTGAGTGACCCTCACCCTGAATAAACAGTGACTCTGTACAGTTACACTATCACCCTCACCCTGAATAAACAGTGACTCTGTACAGTTACACAATGACCCTCAACCTGAATAAACAGTGACTCTGTACAGTTATACAGTGACACTCACCCTGAATAAACAGTGACTCTGCACAGTTACACAGTGATCTCACCCTGAATAAACAGTGACTCTGTACAGTTACACAGTGACCCTCACTCTGAATAAACAGTGACTCTGTACAGTAACACAGTGATCTCACCCTGAATAAACAGTAACTCTGTACAGTTACACAGTGACCCTCACTCTGAATAAACAGTAACTCTGTACAGTTATACAATGAGTGACCCTCAGTCTGAATAAACAGTGACTCTGTACAGTTACACAGTGATCTCACCCTGAATAAACAGTGACTATGTACAGTTACACAGTGACCCTCACTCTGAATAAACAGTGACTCTGTACAGTTACACAGTGATCTCACCCTGAATAAACAGTGACTCTGTACAGTTACACAGGGACCCTCACCCTGAATAAACAGTGACTCTGTACAGTTACACAGTGATCTCACCCTGAATAAACAGTGACTTTGTACAGTTACACAGTGATCTCACCCTTAATATCAGTGACTATGTACAGTTACAGAGTGACCCTCACTCTGAATAAACAGTGACTCTGTACAGTTCCACAGTGATCTCACCCTGAATAAACAGTAACTCTGTACAGTTACACAGTGACCCTCACTCTGAATAAACAGTAACTCTGTACAGTTACACAGTGACCCCCTCACTCTGAGATAAACATTGACTATGTACAGTAACACACTGATCTCACGCTGACATAAAACAGTGACTCTGTACAGTTACACAGTGATCTCACCCTGAATAAACAGTGACTCTGTACAGTAACACAGTGACCCTCACTCTGAATAACCAGTGACTCTGTACAGTTACACAATGATCTCACCCTGAATGAACAGTAACTCTGTACAGTTACCCAGTGACCCTCACTCTGAATAAACAGTAACTCTGTACAGTTACACAGTGAGTGACCCTCACTCTGAATAAACAGTGACTCTGTACAGTTACACAGTGATCCCTCAACCCTGAATAAACAGTGACTCTGTACAGTTACACAGTGACCCTCACCCTGAATAAACAGTAACTCTGTACAGTAACACAGTGACTCTCACACCTGAATAAACAGTGACTCTGTACAGTACACAGTGACCCTCACCTCTAATAAACAGTGACTCTGTACAGTTACATAGTGATCTCACCCTGAATAAACATTGACTCGTACAGTATACAGTGACTCACCCTGAATAACAGGACTCTGTACAGTTTACAAGTGAGTGACCTCACCCAGAATAAAACAGTAATCTGTACAGTACACTGCCCTCACTTGAATAACAGAACTCTGTACAGTTACACGTGAGTGACCTCACCCTGAATAACAGTGACTCTGTACAGTTAATGCAGTGAGTGACCCTCACACTGAATAAAAAGTGATTCTGTACAGTTACACGGTGACCCTCACTCTGAATAAACAGTGATTCTGTACAGTTTACACAGTGAGTGACACTCACTCTGAATAAACAGTGACTCTGTACGGTTACGCAGTTGACCCTCACCCTGAATAAACAGTGACTCTGTACAGATACACAGTGAGTGACCCTCACCCTAAAATAAACAGTGACTCTGTACAGTTACACAATGACCCTCAACCCTGAATAAACAGTGGACTCTGTACATGTACAGTGTCCCTCACCCTGAATAAACAGTGAATCTGTACAGTCATACAGTGACCCTCACACTGAATAAACAGTGACTCTGTACAGTTACACAGTGATCTCACCCTGAATAAACAGTGACTCTGTACAGTTACAACGTGAGTGACCCTCACCCTGAATGAACACTGACTCTGCACAGTTATACAATGACCCTCACCCTAAATAAACAGTGACTCTGTACAGTTACAACGTGAGACCCTCACCCTGCATAAACAGTGACTACTCTGTACAGTTACACAATTGACCCTCACCTGAATAAACAGTGACTCTGTACAGTTACACAGTGACCCTCACTCTGAATAAACAGTGACTCTGTACAGTACACAGGTGATCTCACCCTGAATAAACAGTAACTCTGTACAGTTACACAGTGACCCTCACTCTGAATAAACAGTAAACTCTGTACAGTTACACACTGAGTGACCCTCAGTCTGAATAACACGTGACTCTGTACAGTTCAACAGTGATCTCACCCTGAATAAACAGTGACTCTGTACAGTTACACAGTGACCCTCACCCTGAATAAACAGTGACTTTGTACAGTTAACAGTGATCTCACCCTGAATAAACAGTGACTATGTACAGTTACACAGTGACCTCACCTCTGAATAAACAGTGACTCTGTACAGTTACACAGTGATCTCACCCTGAATAAACAGTAACTCTGTACAGTTACACAGTGACCCTCACTCTGAATAAACAGCAACTCTGTACAGTTACACAGCGACCCTCACTCTGAATAAAACAGTGACTCTGTACAGTTACACAGTGATCTCACCCTGAATAAACAGTAACTCTGTACAGTTACACAGTGACCCTCACTCTGAATAAACAGTAACTCTGTACAGTTACACAGTGACCCTCACTCTGAATAAACAGTGACTATGTACAGTAACACACTGATCTCACCCTGAATAAACAGTGACTCTGTACAGTTACACAGTGATCTCACCCTGAATAAACTGTGACACTGTACAGTTACACAGTGACCCTCACTCTGAATAAACAGTGACTCTGTACAGTTACACAATGATCTCACCCTGAATAAACAGTAACTCTGTACAGTTACAAAGTGACCCTCACTCTGAATAAACAGTAACTCTGTACAGTTACACAGTGAGTGACCCTCACTCTGAATAAACAGTGAGTCTGTACAGTTACACAGTGATCTCACCCTGAATAAACAGTGACTCTGTACAGTTACACAGTGACCCTCACCCTGAATAAACAGTAACTCTGTACAGTAACACAGTGACTCTCACCCTGAATAAACAGTGACTCCGTACAGTTACACAGTGACCCTCACTCTGAATAAACAGTGACTCTGTACAGTTACACAGTGAGCGACCCTCACCCTGATTAAATAGTGACTCTGTACAGTTACGCAGTGACCTTCACCCTGAATAAAAAGTGACTCTGTACAGTTACACAGTGAGTGACCCTCACCCTGCATAAACAGTGACTCTGTACAGTTACACAATGACCCTCACCCTGAATAAACAGTGACTCTGTACAGTTACACAGTGACCCTCACCCTGAATAAACAGTGACTCTGTACAGTTACACAGTGATCTCACCCTGAATAAACAGGGACTCTGCACAGTTACACAGTGACCCTCACTCTGAATAAACAGTAACTCTGTACAGTTACACAGTGATCTCACCCTGAATAAACAGTAACTCTGTACAGTTACACAGTGACCCTCACTCTGAATAAACAGTGACTCTGTACAGTTACGCAGTGATCTCACCCTGAATAAACAGTGACTCTGTACAGTTACACAGTGAGTGACACTCACCCTGAATGAACAGTGACTCTGCACAGTTAGACAAAGACCCTCACCCTCAATTAACAGTGACTCTGTACAGTTACAACGTGAGTGACCCTCACCCTGCATAAACAGTGACTCTGTACAGTTACACAATGACCCTCACCCTGACTAAACAGTGACTCTGTACAGTTACACAGTGACGCTCACCCTGAATAAACAGCGACTCTGTACAGTTATACAGTGACCCTCACCCTGAATAAACAGTGACTCTGTACAGTTACACAGTGACCCTCACTCTGAATAAACAGTAACTCTGTACAGTTACACAGTGAGTGACCCTCACTCTGAATAAACAGTGACTCTGTACAGTTACACAGTGATCTCACCTTGAATAAACAGTGACTCTGTACAGTTACATAGTGACCCTCACCCTGAATAAACCCTAACTCTGTACAGTAACACAGTGACTCTCACCCTGAATAAACCGTGACTCTGTACAGTTAAACAGTGACGCTCACTCTGAATAAACAGTGACTGTGTACAGTTACACAGTGAGCGACCCTCACACTGAGTAAATAGTGACTCTGTACAGTTACGCAGTGACCTTCACCCTGAATAAAAAGTGACTCTGTACAGTTACACAGTGAGTGACCCTCACCCTGCATAAACAGTGACTCTGTACAGTTAAACAATGGCCCTCACCCTGACTAAACAGTGACTCTGTACAGTTACACAGTGACCCTCACCCTGAATAAACAGTGACTCTGCACAGTTATACAGTGACTCTCACCCTGAATAAACAGTGACTCTGTACAGTTACGCAGTGACCCTCACCCTGAATAAACAGTGATTCTGTACAGTTACACAGTGAGTGACCCTCACCCAGAATAAACAGTAACTCTGTACAGTTACACAGTGAGTGACCCTCACTCTGAATAAACAGTGACTCTGTACAGTTACGCAGTGACCCTCACCCTGAATAAACAGTGACTCTGTACAGTTACACAGTGAGTGACCCTCACCCTGAATAAATAGTGACTCTGTACAGTTACACAGTGAGTGACCCTCACCCTGAATAAACAGTGACTCTGTACATTTACACAATTACCCTCACCCTGAATAAACAGTGACTCTGTACAGTTACACAGTGATCCTCACCCTGAATAAACAGTGACTCTGTACAGTTACACAGTGATCTCACCCTGAATAAACAGTGACTCTGTACAGTTACACAGTGATCTCACCCTGAATAAATAGTGACTCTGTACAGTTACACAGTGAGTGACCCTCACCCTGAATAAACAGTGACTCTGTACATTTACACAATTACCCTCACCCTGAATAAACAGTGACTCTGTACAGTTACACAGTGATCCTCACCCTGAATAAACAGTGACTCTGTACAGTTACACAGTGATCTCACCCTGAATAAACAGTGACTCTGTACAGTTACACAGTGACCCTCACTCTGAATAAACAGTGACTCTGTACAGTTACACAGTGATCTCACCCTGAATAAACAGTGACTCTGTACAGTTATGCAGTGACCCTCACCCTGAATAAACAGTGACTCTGTACAGTTACACAGTGAGTGACCCTCACACTGAATGAATAGTGACTCTGTACATTTACGCAGTGACCCTCACCCTGAATAAACAGTGACTCTGTACAGTTACACAGTGAGTGACCCTCACGCTGAATAAACAGTGACTCTGTACAGTTACACAATGACCCTCACCCTGAATAAACAGTGACTCTGTACAGTTACACAGTGACCCTCACTCTGAATAAACAGTGACTCTGTACAGTTATACAGTGACCCTCACCCTGAATAAACAGTGACTCTGTACAGTTACACAGTGATCTCACCCTGAATAAACAGTGACTATGTACAGTTACACAGTGACCCTCACTCTGAATAAACAGTGACTCTGTACAGTTACACTGTGATCTCACCCTGAATAAACAGTGACTCTGTACAGTTACACAGTGAGTGACCCTCACCCTGAATAAACAGTGACTCTGTACAGTTACACAATGACCCTCACCCTGAATAAACAGTGACTCTGTACAGTTACACAGCGACCCTCACTCTGAATAAACAGTGACTCTGTACAGTTACATACTGAGTGACCCTCACCCTGAATAAACAGTGTCTCTGTACAGTTACACAGTGAGTGACCCTCGCCCTGAATAAACAGTGACTCTGTACAGTTACACTATCACCCTCACCCTGAATAAACAGTAACTCTGTACAGTTACACAGTGACCCTCACTCTGAATAAACAGTAACTCTGTACAGTTATACAATGAGTGACCCTCAGTCTGAATAAACAGTGACTCTGTACAGTTACACAGTGATCTCACCCTGAATAAACAGTGACTCTGTACAGTTACACAGGGACCCTCACCCTGAATAAACAGTGACTTTGTACAGTTACACAGTGATCTCACCCTGAATAAACAGTGACTATGTACAGTTACACAGTGACCCTCACTCTGAATAAACAGTGACTCTGTACAGTTCCACAGTGATCTCACCCTGAATAAACAGTAACTCTGTACAGTTACACAGTGACCCTCACTCTGAATAAACAGTAACTCTGTACAGTTACACAGTGACCCTCACTCTGAATAAACAGTGACTATGTACAGTAACACACTGATCTCACGCTGAATAAACAGTGACTCTGTACAGTTACACAGTGATCTCACCCTGAATAAACAGTGACTCTGTACAGTTACACAGTGACCCTCACTCTGAATAACCAGTGACTCTGTACAGTTACACAATGATCTCACCCTGAATGAACAGTAACTCTGTACAGTTACACAGTGACCCTCACTCTGAATAAACAGTAACTCTGTACAGTTACACAGTGAGTGACCCTCACTCTGAATAAACAGTGACTCTGTACAGTTACACAGTGATCTCACCCTGAATAAACAGTGACTCTGTACAGTTACACAGTGACCCTCACCCTGAATAAACAGTAACTCTGTACAGTAACACAGTGACTCTCACCCTGAATAAACAGTGACTCTGTACAGTAACACAGTGACCCTCACTCTGAATAAACAGTGACTCTGTACAGTTACATAGTGATCCTCACCCTGAATAAACAGTGACTCTGTACAGTTATACAGTGACCCTCACCCTGAATAAACAGTGACTCTGTACAGTTACAAAGTGAGTGACCCTCACCCAGAATAAACAGTAACTCTGTACAGTTACACTGACCCTCACTCTGAATAAACAGTAACTCTGTACAGTTACACAGTGAGTGACCCTCACCCTGAATAAACAGTGACTCTGTACAGTTATGCAGTGAGTGACCCTCACACTGAATAAAAAGTGATTCTGTACAGTTACACGGTGACCCTCACTCTGAATAAACAGTGATTCTGTACAGTTACACAGTGAGTGACCCTCACTCTGAATAAACAGTGACTCTGTACGGTTACGCAGTGACCCTCACCCTGAATAAACAGTGACTCTGTACAGATACACAGTGAGTGACCCTCACCCTAAATAAACAGTGACTCTGTACAGTTACACAATGACCCTCACCCTGAATAAACAGTGACTCTGTACAGTTACAGTGTCCCTCACCCTGAATAAACAGTGAATCTGTACAGTCATACAGTGACCCTCACTCTGAATAAACAGTGACTCTGTACAGTTACACAGTGATCTCACCCTGAATAAACAGTGACTCTGTACAGTTACAACGTGAGTGACCCTCACCCTGAATGAACACTGACTCTGCACAGTTATACAATGACCCTCACCCTAAATAAACAGTGACTCTGTACAGTTACAACGTGAGTGACCCTCACCCTGCATTAACAGTGACTCTGTACAGTTACACAATGACCCTCACCCTGAATAAACAGTGACTCTGTACAGTTACACAGTGACCCTCACTCTGAATAAACAGTGACTCTGTACAGTAACACAGTGATCTCACCCTGAATAAACAGTAACTCTGTACAGTTACACAGTGACCCTCACTCTGAATAAACGGTAACTCTGTACAGTTACACAGTGAGTGACCCTCAGTCTGAATCAACAGTGACTCTGTACAGTTACACAGTGATCTCACCCTGAATAAACAGTGACTCTGTACAGTTACACAGTGACCCTCACCCTGAATAAACAGTGACTTTGTACAGTTACACAGTGATCTCACCCTGAATAAACAGTGACTATGTACAGTTACACAGTGACCCTCACTCTGAATAAACAGTGACTATGTACAGTAACACACTGATCTCACCCTGAATAAACAGTGACTCTGTACAGTTACACAGTGATCTCACCCTGAATAAACAGTGACACTGTACAGTTACACAGTGACCCTCACTCTGAATAAACAGTGACTCTGTACAGTTACACAATGATCTCACCCTGAATAAACAGTAACTCTGTACAGTTACAAAGTGACCCTCACTCTGAATAAACAGTAACTCTGTACAGTTACACAGTGAGTGACCCTCACTCTGAATAAACAGTGAGTCTGTACAGTTACACAGTGATCTCACCCTGAATAAACAGTGACTCTGTACAGTTACACAGTGACCCTCACCCTGAATAAACAGTAACTCTGTACAGTAACACAGTGACTCTCACCCTGAATAAACAGTGACTCCGTACAGTTACACAGTGACCCTCACTCTGAATAAACAGTGACTCTGTACAGTTACACAGTGAGCGACCCTCACCCTGAATAAATAGTGACTCTGTACAGTTACGCAGTGACCTTCACCCTGAATAAAAAGTGACTCTGTACAGTTACACAGTGAGTGACCCTCACCCTGCATAAACAGTGACTCAGTACAGTTACACAATGACCCTCACCCTGAATAAACAGTGACTCTGTACAGTTACACAGTGACCCTCACCCTGAATAAACAGTGACTCTGTACAGTTACACAGTGATCTCACCCTGAATAAACAGGGGCTCTGCACAGCTACACAGTGACCCTCACTCTGAATAAACAGTAACTCTGTACAGTTACACAGTGATCTCACCCTGAATAAACAGTAACTCTGTACAGTTACACAGTGACCCTCACTCTGAATAAACAGTGACTCTGTACAGTTACGCAGTGACCCTCACCCTGAATAAACAGTGAAGCTGTACAGATACACAGTGAGTGACCCTCACCCTGAATAAACAGTGACTCTGTACAGTTACACAATGACCCTCACCCTGAATAAACAGTGACTCTGCACAGTTACACAGTGTCCCTCACCCTGAATAAACAGTGAATCTGTACAGTCATACAGTGACCCTCACTCTGAATAAACAGTGACTCTGTACAGTAACAAAGTGATCTCACCCTGCATAAACAGTGACTCTGTACAGTTACACAATGACCCTCACCCTGAATAAACAGTGACTCTGTACAGTTACACAGTGACCCTCACTCTGAATAAACAGTGACTCTGTACAGTTACACAGTGATCTCACCCTGAATAAACAGTAACTCTGCACAGTTACACAGTGACCCTCACTCTGAATAAACAGTAACTCTGTACAGTAACACAGTGACTCTCACCCTGAATAAACAGTGACTCTGTACAGTTACACAGTGAGTGACCCTCACTCTGAATAAACAGTGATTCTGTACAGTAACACAGTGACTCTCACCCTGAAGAAACAGTGACTGTGTACAGTTACACAGTGAGCGACCGTCACCCTGAATAAATAGTGACTCTGTACAGTTACGCAGTGACCTTCACCCTGAATAAAAAGTGACTCTGTACAGTTACACAGTGAGTGACCCTCACCCTGCATAAACAGTGACTCTGTACAGTTACACAATGACCCTCACCCTGAATAAACAGTGACTCTGTACAGTTACATAGTGACCCTCACCCTGAATAAACAGACTCTGTACAGTTATACAGTGACCCTCACCCTGAATAAACAGTGACTCTGTACAGTTAGAAAGTGAGTGACCCTCACCCAGAATAAACAGTAACTCTGTACAGTTACACTGACCCTCACTCTGAATAAACAGTAACTCTGTACAGTTACACAGTGAGTGACCCTCACCCTGAATAAACAGTGACTCTGTACAGTTATGCAGTGAGTGACCCTCACCCTGAATAAAAAGTGATTCTGTACAGTTACACGGTGACCCTCACTCTGAATAAACAGTGATTCTGTACAGTTACACAGTGAGTGACCCTCACTCTGAATAAACAGTGACTCTGTACAGTTACGCAGTGACACTCACCCTGAATAAACAGTGACTCTGTAGAGATACACAGTGAGTGACCCTCACCCTGAATAAACAGTGACTCTGTACAGTTACACAATGACCCTCACCCTGAATAAACAGTGACTCTGTACAGTTACACAGTGATCTCACACTGAATAAACAGTGACTCTGTACAGTTACACAGTGATCTCACCCTGAATAAACAGTGACTCTGTACAGTTACACAGTGAGTGACCCTCACCCTGAATGAACACTGACTCTGCACAGTTACACAATGACCCTCACCCTGAATAAACAGTGACTCTGTACAGTTACAACGTGATGACCCTCACCCTGCATTAACAGTGACTCTGTACAGTTACACAATGACCCTCACCCTGAATAAACAGTGACTCTGTACAGTTATACAGTGACCCTCACCCTTAATAAACAGTGACTCTGTACAGTTACACAGTGATCTCACCCTGAATAAACTGTGACTCTGTACAGTTACACAGTGATCCTCACTCTGAATAAACAGTGACTCTGTACAGTTAGACAGTGATCTCACCCTGAATAAACAGTAACTCTGTACAGTTACACAGTGACCCTCACTCTGAATAAACAGTAACTCTGTACAGTTACACACTGAGTGACCCTCATCCTGAATAAACAGCGACTCTGTACAGTTACACACTGAGTGACCCTAACCCTGAATAAACAGTCAATCTGTAGAGTTACACAGTGATCTCACCCTGAATAAACAGTGACTCTGTACAGTTACACAGTGACTGACCCTCACCCTGAATAAACAGTGACTCTGTACAGTTACACAGTGACCCTCACCCTGAATAAACAGTGACTCTGTACAGTTACACAGTGAGTGACACTCACCCTGAATAAAAAGTGATTCTGTACAGTTACACGGTGACCCTCACTCTGAATAAACAGTGATTCTGTACAGTTACACAGTGAGTGACCCACACTCTAAATAAACAGTGACGCTGTACTGATACACAGTGAGTGACCCTCACCCTGAATAAACAGTGACTCTGTACAGTTACACAATGACCCTCACCCTGAATAAACAGTAACTCTGTACAGTTACACAGTGAGCGACCCTCACCCTGAATAAATAGTGACTCTGTACAGTTACGCAGAGACCTTCACTCTGAATAAAAAGTGACTCTGTACAGTTACACAGTGAGTGACCCTCACCCTGCATAAACAGTGACTCTGTACAGTTACACAATGACCCTCACCCTGAATAAACAGTGACTCTGTACAGTTACACAGTGACCCTCACCCTGAATAAACAGTGACTCTGTGCAGTTACACAGTGATCTCACCCTGAATAAACAGTGACTCTGCACAGTTACACAGTGACCCTCACTCTGAATAAACAGTAACTCTGTACAGTTACACAGTGATCTCACCCTGAATAAACAGTAACTCTGTACAGTTACACAGTGACCCTCACTCTGAATAAACAGTGACTCTGTACAGTTACACAGTGACCCTCACCCTGAATAAACAGTGACTCTGTACAGATACACAGTGAGTGACCCTCACCCTGAATAAACAGTGACTCTGTACAGTTACACAGTGTCCCTCACCCTGAATAAACAGTGAATCTGTACAGTCATACAGTGACCCTCACTCTGAATAAACAGTGACTCTGTACAGTAACCCAGTGATCTCACCCTGAATAAACAGTGACTCTGTACAGTTACACAGTGAGTGACACTCACCCTGAATGAACAGTGACTCTGCACAGTTAGACAAAGACCCTCACCCTCAATTAACAGTGACTCTGTACAGTTACAACGTGAGTGACCCTCACCCTGCATAAACAGTGACTCTGTACAGTTACACAATGACCCTCACCCTGACTAAACAGTGACTCTGTACAGTTACACAGTGACCCTCACCCTGAATAAACAGTGACTCTGTACAGTTATACAGTGACCCTCACCCTGAATAAACAGTGACTCTGTACAGTTACACAGTGACCCTCACTCTGAATAAACAGTAACTCTGTGCAGTTACACAGTGAGTGACCCTCACTCTGAATAAACAGTGACTCTGTACAGTTACACAGTGATCTCACCTTGAATAAACAGTGACTCTGTACAGTTACACAGTGACCCTCACCCTGAATAAACCCTAACTCTGTACAGTAACACAGTGACTCTCACCCTGAATAAACAGTGACTATGTACAGTTACACAGTGACCCTCACTCTGAATAAACAGTGACTCTGTACAGTTACACAGTGATCTCACCCTGAATAAACAGTGACTCTGCACAGTTACACAGTGATCTCACCCTGAATAAACAGTGACTATGTACAGTTACACAGTGACCCTCACTCTGAATAAACAGTGACTCTGTACAGTTACACAGTGATCTCACCCTGAATAAACAGTGACTCTGTACAGTTACACAGTGAGTGACCCTCACCCTGAATAAACAGTGACTCTGTACAGTTACACAATGACCCTCACCCTGAATAAACAGTGACTCTGTACAGTTACACAGCGACCCTCACTCTGAATAAACAGTGACTCTGTACAGTTACATACTGAGTGACCCTCACCCTGAATAAACAGTGACTCTGTACAGTTACACAGTGAGTGACCCTCGCCCTGAATAAACAGTGACTCTGTACAGTTATACAGTGAGTGACTCTCACCCTGAATAAACAGTGACTCTGTACAGTTACACAGTGAGTGACCCTCACCCTGAATAAACAGTGACTCTGTACAGTTACACTATCACCCTCACCCTGAATAAACAGTGACTCTGCACAGTTACACAATGACCCTCAACCTGAATAAACAGTGACTCTGTACAGTTATACAGTGACACTCACCCTGAATAAACAGTGACTCTGCACAGTTACACAGTGATCTCACCCTGAATAAACAGTGACTCTGTACAGTTACACAGTGACCCTCACTCTGAATAAACAGTGACTCTGTACAGTAACACAGTGATCTCACCCTGAATAAACAGTAACTCTGTACAGTTACACAGTGACCCTCACTCTGAATAAACAGTAACTCTGTACAGTTATACAATGAGTGACCCTCAGTCTGAATAAACAGTGACTCTGTACAGTTACACAGTGATCTCACCCTGAATAAACAGTGACTATGTACAGTTACACAGTGACCCTCACTCTGAATAAACAGTGACTCTGTACAGTTACACAGTGATCTCACCCTGAATAAACAGTGACTCTGTACAGTTACACAGGGACCCTCACCCTGAATAAACAGTGACTTTGTACAGTTACACAGTGATCTCACCCTGAATAAACAGTGACTATGTACAGTTACACAGTGACCCTCACTCTGAATAAACAGTGACTCTGTACAGTTCCACAGTGATCTCACCCTGAATAAACAGTAACTCTGTACAGTTACACAGTGACCCTCACTCTGAATAAACAGTAACTCTGTACAGTTACACAGTGACCCTCACTCTGAATAAACAGTGACTATGTACAGTAACACACTGATCTCACGCTGAATAAACAGTGACTCTGTACAGTTACACAGTGATCTCACCCTGAATAAACAGTGACTCTGTACAGTTACACAGTGACCCTCACTCTGAATAACCAGTGACTCTGTACAGTTACACAATGATCTCACCCTGAATGAACAGTAACTCTGTACAGTTACACAGTGACCCTCACTCTGAATAAACAGTAACTCTGTACAGTTACACAGTGAGTGACCCTCACTCTGAATAAAAAGTGACTCTGTACAGTTACACAGTGAGTGACCCTCACCCTGCATAAACAGTGACTCTGTACAGTTACACAATGACCCTCACCCTGAATAAACAGTGACTCTGTACAGTTACACAGTGACCCTCACCCTGAATAAACAGTGACTCTGTGCAGTTACACAGTGATCTCACCCTGAATAAACAGTGACTCTGCACAGTTACACAGTGACCCTCACTCTGAATAAACAGTAACTCTGTACAGTTACACAGTGATCTCACCCTGAATAAACAGTAACTCTGTACAGTTACACAGTGACCCTCACTCTGAATAAACAGTGACACTGTACAGTTACACAGTGACCCTCACCCTGAATAAACAGTGACTCTGTACAGATACACAGTGAGTGACCCTCACCCTGAATAAACAGTGACTCTGTACAGTTACACAGTGTCCCTCACCCTGAATAAACAGTGAATCTGTACAGTCATACAGTGACCCTCACTCTGAATAAACAGTAACTCTGTACAGTTACACAGTGATCTCACCCTGAATAAACAGTAACTCTGTACAGTTACACAGTGACCCTCACTCTGAATAAACAGTGACTCTGTACAGTTACGCAGTGACCCTCACCCTGAATAAACAGTGAAGCTGTACAGATACACAGTGAGTGACCCTCACCCTGAATAAACAGTGACTCTGTACAGTTACACAATGACCCTCACCCTGAATAAACAGTGACTCTGTACAGTAACCCAGTGATCTCACCCTGAATAAACAGTGACTCTGTACAGTTACACAGTGAGTGACACTCACCCTGAATGAACAGTGACTCTGCACAGTTAGACAAAGACCCTCACCCTCAATTAACAGTGACTCTGTACAGTTACAACGTGAGTGACCCTCACCCTGCATAAACAGTGACTCTGTACAGTTACACAATGACCCTCACCCTGACTAAACAGTGACTCTGTACAGTTACACAGTGACCCTCACTCTGAATAAACAGTAACTCTGTACAGTTACACAGTGAGTGACCCTCACTCTGAATAAACAGTGACTCTGTACAGTTACACAGTGATCTCACCTTGAATAAACAGTGACTCTGTACAGTTACACAGTGACCCTCACCCTGAATAAACCCTAACTCTGTACAGTAACACAGTGACTCTCACCCTGAATAAACCGTGACTCTGTACAGTTAAACAGTGACGCTCACTCTGAATAAACAGTGACTGTGTACAGTTACACAGTGAGCGACCCTCACCCTGAATAAATAGTGACTCTGTACAGTTACGCAGTGACCTTCACCCTGAATAAAAAGTGACTCTGTACAGTTACACAGTGAGTGACCCTCACCCTGCATAAACAGTGACTCTGTACAGTTACACAATGGCCCTCACCCTGAATAAACAGTGACTCTGTACAGTTACACAGTGACCCTCACCCTGAATAAACAGTGACTCTGCACAGTTATACAGTGACCCTCACCCTGAATAAACAGTGACTCTGTACAGTTACGCAGTGACCCTCACCCTGAATAAACAGTGATTCTGTACAGTTACACAGTGAGTGACCCTCACCCAGAATAAACAGTAACTCTGTACAGTTACACAGTGAGTGACCCTCACTCTGAATAAACAGTGACTCTGTACAGTTACGCAGTGACCCTCACCCTGAATAAACAGTGACTCTGTACAGTTACACAGTGAGTGACCCTCACCCTGAATAAACAGTGACTCTGTACAGTTACACAGTGAGTGACCCTCACCCTGAATAAACAGTGACTCTGTACATTTACACAATTACCCTCACCCTGAATAAACAGTGACTCTGTACAGTTACACAGTGATCCTCACCCTGAATAAACAGTGACTCTGTACAGTTATACAGTGACCCTCACCCTGAATAAACAGTGACTCTGTACAGTTACACAGTGATCTCACCCTGAATAAACAGTGACTCTGTACAGTTACACAGTGAGTGACCCTCTCTCTGAATAAACAGTGACTCTGTACAGTTACATAGTGATCTCACCCTGAATAAACAGTGACTCTGTACAGTTACACAGTGACCCTCACTCTGAATAAACAGTGACTCTGTACAGTTACACAGTGATCTCACCCTGAATAAACAGTGACTCTGTACAGTTATGCAGTGACCCTCACCCTGAATAAACAGTGACTCTGTACAGTTACACAGTGAGTGACCCTCACACTGAATGAATAGTGACTCTGTACATTTACGCAGTGACCCTCACCCTGAATAAACAGTGACTCTGTACAGTTACACAGTGAGTGACCCTCACGCTGAATAAACAGTGACTCTGTACAGTTACACAATGACCCTCACCCTGAATAAACAGTGACTCTGTACAGTTACACAGTGACCCTCACTCTGAATAAACAGTGACTCTGTACAGTTATACAGTGACCCTCACCCTGAATAAACAGTGACTCTGTACAGTTACACAGTGATCTCACCCTGAATAAACAGTGACTATGTACAGTTACACAGTGACCCTCACTCTGAATAAACAGTGACTCTGTACAGTTACACAGTGATCTCACCCTGAATAAACAGTGACTCTGTACAGTTACACAGTGAGTGACCCTCACCCTGAATAAACAGTGACTCTGTACAGTTACACAATGACCCTCACCCTGAATAAACAGTGACTCTGTACAGTTACACAGCGACCCTCACTCTGAATAAACAGTGACTCTGTACAGTTACATACTGAGTGACCCTCACCCTGAATAAACAGTGACTCTGTACAGTTACACAGTGAGTGACCCTCGCCCTGAATAAACAGTGACTCTGTACAGTTATACAGTGAGTGACTCTCACCCTGAATAAACAGTGACTCTGTACAGTTACACAGTGAGTGACCCTCACCCTGAATAAACAGTGACTCTGTACAGTTACACTATCACCCTCACCCTGAATAAACAGTGACTCTGTACAGTTACACAATGACCCTCAACCTGAATAAACAGTGACTCTGTACAGTTATACAGTGACACTCACCCTGAATAAACAGTGACTCTGCACAGTTACACAGTGATCTCACCCTGAATAAACAGTGACTCTGTACAGTTACACAGTGACCCTCACTCTGAATAAACAGTGACTCTGTACAGTAACACAGTGATCTCACCCTGAATAAACAGTAACTCTGTACAGTTACACAGTGACCCTCACTCTGAATAAACAGTAACTCTGTACAGTTATACAATGAGTGACCCTCAGTCTGAATAAACAGTGACTCTGTACAGTTACACAGTGATCTCACCCTGAATAAACAGTGACTATGTACAGTTACACAGTGACCCTCACTCTGAATAAACAGTGACTCTGTACAGTTACACAGTGATCTCACCCTGAATAAACAGTGACTCTGTACAGTTACACAGGGACCCTCACCCTGAATAAACAGTGACTTTGTACAGTTACACAGTGATCTCACCCTTAATATCAGTGACTATGTACAGTTACAGAGTGACCCTCACTCTGAATAAACAGTGACTCTGTACAGTTCCACAGTGATCTCACCCTGAATAAACAGTAACTCTGTACAGTTACACAGTGACCCTCACTCTGAATAAACAGTAACTCTGTACAGTTACACAGTGACCCTCACTCTGAATAAACAGTGACTATGTACAGTAACACACTGATCTCACGCTGAATAAACAGTGACTCTGTACAGTTACACAGTGATCTCACCCTGAATAAACAGTGACTCTGTACAGTTACACAGTGACCCTCACTCTGAATAACCAGTGACTCTGTACAGTTACACAATGATCTCACCCTGAATGAACAGTAACTCTGTACAGTTACACAGTGACCCTCACTCTGAATAAACAGTAACTCTGTACAGTTACACAGTGAGTGACCCTCACTCTGAATAAACAGTGACTCTGTACAGTTACACAGTGATCTCACCCTGAATAAACAGTGACTCTGTACAGTTACACAGTGACCCTCACCCTGAATAAACAGTAACTCTGTACAGTAACACAGTGACTCTCACCCTGAATAAACAGTGACTCTGTACAGTAACACAGTGACCCTCACTCTGAATAAACAGTGACTCTGTACAGTTACATAGTGATCCTCACCCTGAATAAACAGTGACTCTGTACAGTTATACAGTGACCCTCACCCTGAATAAACAGTGACTCTGTACAGTTACAAAGTGAGTGACCCTCACCCAGAATAAACAGTAACTCTGTACAGTTACACTGACCCTCACTCTGAATAAACAGTAACTCTGTGCAGTTACACAGTGAGTGACCCTCACCCTGAATAAACAGTGACTCTGTACAGTTATGCAGTGAGTGACCCTCACACTGAATAAAAAGTGATTCTGTACAGTTACACGGTGACCCTCACTCTGAATAAACAGTGATTCTGTACAGTTACACAGTGAGTGACACTCACTCTGAATAAACAGTGACTCTGTACGGTTACGCAGTGACCCTCACCCTGAATAAACAGTGACTCTGTACAGATACACAGTGAGTGACCCTCACCCTAAATAAACAGTGACTCTGTACAGTTACACAATGACCCTCACCCTGAATAAACAGTGACTCTGTACAGTTACAGTGTCCCTCACCCTGAATAAACAGTGAATCTGTACAGTCATACAGTGACCCTCACTCTGAATAAACAGTGACTCTGTACAGTTACACAGTGATCTCACCCTGAATAAACAGTGACTCTGTACAGTTACAACGTGAGTGACCCTCACCCTGAATGAACACTGACTCTGCACAGTTATACAATGACCCTCACCCTAAATAAACAGTGACTCTGTACAGTTACAACGTGAGTGACCCTCACCCTGCATTAACAGTGACTCTGTACAGTTACACAATGACCCTCACCCTGAATAAACAGTGACTCTGTACAGTTACACAGTGACCCTCACTCTGAATAAACAGTGACTCGGTACAGTAACACAGTGATCTCACCCTGAATAAACAGTAACTCTGTACAGTTACACAGTGACCCTCACTCTGAATAAACAGTAACTCTGTACAGTTACACACTGAGTGACCCTCAGTCTGAATAAACAGTGACTCTGTACAGTTACACAGTGATCTCACCCTGAATAAACAGTGACTCTGTACAGTTACACAGTGACCCTCACCCTGAATAAACAGTGACTTTGTACAGTTACACAGTGATCTCACCCTGAATAAACAGTGACTATGTACAGTTACACAGTGACCCTCACTCTGAATAAACAGTGACTCTGTACAGTTACACAGTGATCTCACCCTGAATAAACAGTAACTCTGTACAGTTACACAGTGACCCTCACTCTGAATAAACAGCAACTCTGTACAGTTACACAGCGACCCTCACTCTGAATAAACAGTGACTCTGTACAGTTACACAGTGATCTCACCCTGAATAAACAGTAACTCTGTACAGTTACACAGTGACCCTCACTCTGAATAAACAGTAACTCTGTACAGTTACACAGTGACCCTCACTCTGAATAAACAGTGACTATGTACAGTAACACACTGATCTCACCCTGAATAAACAGTGACTCCTGTACAGTTACACAGTGATCTCACCCTGAATAAACTGTGACACTGTACAGTTACACAGTGACCCTCACTCTGAATAAACAGTGACTCTGTACAGTTACACAATGATCTCACCCTGAATAAACAGTAACTCTGTACAGTTACAAAGTGACCCTCACTCTGAATAAACAGTAACTCTGTACAGTTACACAGTGAGTGACCCTCACTCTGAATAAACAGTGAGTCTGTACAGTTACACAGTGATCTCACCCTGAATAAACAGTGACTCTGTACAGTTACACAGTGACCCTCACCCTGAATAAACAGTAACTCTGTACAGTAACACAGTGACTCTCACCCTGAATAAACAGTGACTCCGTACAGTTACACAGTGACCCTCACTCTGAATAAACAGTGACTCTGTACAGTTACACAGTGAGCGACCCTCACCCTGATTAAATAGTGACTCTGTACAGTTACGCAGTGACCTTCACCCTGAATAAAAAGTGACTCTGTACAGTTACACAGTGAGTGACCCTCACCCTGCATAAACAGTGACTCTGTACAGTTACACAATGACCCTCACCCTGAATAAACAGTGACTCTGTACAGTTACACAGTGACCCTCACCCTGAATAAACAGTGACTCTGTACAGTTACACAGTGATCTCACCCTGAATAAACAGGGACTCTGCACAGTTACACAGTGACCCTGACTCTGAATAAACAGTAACTCTGTACAGTTACACAGTGATCTCACCCTGAATAAACAGTAACTCTGTACAGTTACACAGTGACCCTCACTCTGAATAAACAGTGACTCTGTACAGTTACATAGTGACCCTCACCCTGAATAAACAGACTCTGTACAGTTATACAGTGACCCTCACCCTGAATAAACAGTGACTCTGTACAGTTACAAAGTGAGTGACCCTCACCCAGAATAAACAGTAACTCTGTACAGTTACACTGACCCTCACTCTGAATAAACAGTAACTCTGTACAGTTACACAGTGAGTGACCCTCACCCTGAATAAACAGTGACTCTGTACAGTTATGCAGTGAGTGACCCTCACCCTGAATAAAAAGTGATTCTGTACAGTTACACGGTGACCCTCACTCTGAATAAACAGTGATTCTGTACAGTTACACAGTGAGTGACCCTCACTCTGAATAAACAGTGACTCTGTACAGTTACGCAGTGACCCTCACCCTGAATAAACAGTGACTCTGTAGAGATACACAGTGAGTGACCCTCACCCTGAATAAACAGTGACTCTGTACAGTTACACAATGACCCTCACCCTGAATAAACAGTGACTCTGTACAGTTACACAGTGATCTCACCCTGAATAAACAGTGACTCTGTACAGTTACACAGTGATCTCACCCTGAATAAACAGTGACTCTGTACAGTTACACAGTGAGTGACCCTCACCCTGAATGAACACTGACTCTGCACAGTTACACAATGACCCTCACCCTGAATAAACAGTGACTCTGTACAGTTACAACGTGATGACCCTCACCCTGCATTAACAGTGACTCTGTACAGTTACACAATGACCCTCACCCTGAATAAACAGTGACTCTGTACAGTTATACAGTGACCCTCACCCTTAATAAACAGTGACTCTGTACAGTTACACAGTGATCTCACCCTGAATAAACTGTGACTCTGTACAGTTACACAGTGATCCTCACTCTGAATAAACAGTGACTCTGTACAGTTAGACAGTGATCTCACCCTGAATAAACAGTAACTCTGTACAGTTACACAGTGACCCTCACTCTGAATAAACAGTAACTCTGTACAGTTACACACTGAGTGACCCTCACCCTGAATAAACAGCGACTCTGTACAGTTATGCATTGACCCTAACCCTGAATAAACAGTGAATCTGTAGAGTTACACAGTGATCTCACCCTGAATAAACAGTGACTCTGTACAGTTACACAGTGACTGACCCTCACCCTGAATAAACAGCGACTCTGTACAGTTACACAGTGACCCTCACCCTGAATAAACAGTGACTCTGTACAGTTACACAGTGAGTCACACTCACCCTGAATAAAAAGTGATTCTGTACAGTTACACGGTGACCCTCACTCTGAATAAACAGTGATTCTGTACAGTTACACAGTGAGTGACCCACACTCTAAATAAACAGTGACGCTGTACTGATACACAGTGAGTGACCCTCACCCTGAATAAACAGTGACTCTGTACAGTTACACAATGACCCTCACCCTGAATCAACAGTAACTCTGTACAGTTACACAGTGAGCGACCCTCACCCTGAATAAATAGTGACTCTGTACAGTTACACAATGACCCTCACCCTGAATAAACAGTGACTCTGTACAGTTACACAGTGACCCTCACCCTGAATAAACAGTGACTCTGTGCAGTTACACAGTGACCCTCACCCTGAATAAACAGTGACTCTGTGCAGTTATACAGTGACCCTCACCCTGAATAAACAGTGACTCTGTACAGTTACGCAGTGACCCTCACCCTGAATAAACAGTGATTCTGTACAGTTACACAGTGAGTGACCCTCACCCAGAATAAACAGTAACTCTGTACAGTTACACAGTGAGTGACCCTCACTCTGAATAAACAGTGACTCTGTACAGTTGCGCAGTGACCCTCACCCTGAATAAACAGTGACTCTGTACAGTTACACAGTGAGTGACCCTCACCCTGAATAAACAGTGACTCTGTACAGTTACACAGTGAGTGACCCTCACCCTGAATAAACAGTGACTCTGTACATTTACACAATTACCCTCACCCTGAATAAACAGTGACTCTGTACAGTTACACAGTGATCCTCACCCTGAATAAACAGTGACTCTGTACAGTTATACAGTGACCCTCACCCTGAATAAACAGTGACTCTGTACAGTTACACAGTGATCTCACCCTGAATAAACAGTGACTCTGTACAGTTACACAGTGAGTGACCCTCTCTCTGAATAAACAGTGACTCTGTACAGTTACATAGTGATCTCACCCTGAATAAACAGTGACTCTGTACAGTTACACAGTGACCCTCACTCTGAATAAACAGTGACTCTGTACAGTTACACAGTGATCTCACCCTGAATAAACAGTGACTCTGTACAGTTATGCAGTGACCCTCACCCTGAATAAACAGTGACTCTGTACAGTTACACAGTGAGTGACCCTCACACTGAATGAATAGTGACTCTGTACATTTACGCAGTGACCCTCACCCTGAATAAACAGTGACTCTGTACAGTTACACAGTGAGTGACCCTCACGCTGAATAAACAGTGACTCTGTACAGTTACACAATGACCCTCACCCTGAATAAACAGTGACTCTGTACAGTTACACAGTGACCCTCACTCTGAATAAACAGTGACTCTGTACAGTTATACAGTGACCCTCACCCTGAATAAACAGTGACTCTGTACAGTTACACAGTGATCTCACCCTGAATAAACAGTGACTATGTACAGTTACACAGTGACCCTCACTCTGAATAAACAGTGACTCTGTACAGTTACACAGTGATCTCACCCTGAATAAACAGTGACTCTGTACAGTTACACAGTGAGTGACCCTCACCCTGAATAAACAGTGACTCTGTACAGTTACACAATGACCCTCACCCTGAATAAACAGTGACTCTGTACAGTTACACAGCGACCCTCACTCTGAATAAACAGTGACTCTGTACAGTTACATACTGAGTGACCCTCACCCTGAATAAACAGTGACTCTGTACAGTTACACAGTGAGTGACCCTCGCCCTGAATAAACAGTGACTCTGTACAGTTATACAGTGAGTGACTCTCACCCTGAATAAACAGTGACTCTGTACAGTTACACAGTGAGTGACCCTCACCCTGAATAAACAGTGACTCTGTACAGTTACACTATCACCCTCACCCTGAATAAACAGTGACTCTGTACAGTTACACAATGACCCTCAACCTGAATAAACAGTGACTCTGTACAGTTATACAGTGACACTCACCCTGAATAAACAGTGACTCTGCACAGTTACACAGTGATCTCACCCTGAATAAACAGTGACTCTGTACAGTTACACAGTGACCCTCACTCTGAATAAACAGTGACTCTGTACAGTAACACAGTGATCTCACCCTGAATAAACAGTAACTCTGTACAGTTACACAGTGACCCTCACTCTGAATAAACAGTAACTCTGTACAGTTATACAATGAGTGACCCTCAGTCTGAATAAACAGTGACTCTGTACAGTTACACAGTGATCTCACCCTGAATAAACAGTGACTATGTACAGTTACACAGTGACCCTCACTCTGAATAAACAGTGACTCTGTACAGTTACACAGTGATCTCACCCTGAATAAACAGTGACTCTGTACAGTTAGACAGGGACCCTCACCCTGAATAAACAGTGACTTTGTACAGTTACACAGTGATCTCACCCTGAATAAACAGTGACTATGTACAGTTACACAGTGACCCTCACTCTGAATAAACAGTGACTCTGTACAGTTCCACAGTGATCTCACCCTGAATAAACAGTAACTCTGTACAGTTACACAGTGACCCTCACTCTGAATAAACAGTAACTCTGTACAGTTACACAGTGACCCTCACTCTGAATAAACAGTGACTATGTACAGTAACACACTGATCTCACGCTGAATAAACAGTGACTCTGTACAGTTACACAGTGATCTCACCCTGAATAAACAGTGACTCTGTACAGTTACACAGTGACCCTCACTCTGAATAACCAGTGACTCTGTACAGTTACACAATGATCTCACCCTGAATGAACAGTAACTCTGTACAGTTACACAGTGACCCTCACTCTGAATAAACAGTAACTCTGTACAGTTACACAGTGAGTGACCCTCACTCTGAATAAAAAGTGACTCTGTACAGTTACACAGTGAGTGACCCTCACCCTGCATAAACAGTGACTCTGTACAGTTACACAATGACCCTCACCCTGAATAAACAGTGACTCTGTACAGTTACACAGTGACCCTCACCCTGAATAAACAGTGACTCTGTGCAGTTACACAGTGATCTCACCCTGAATAAACAGTGACTCTGCACAGTTACACAGTGACCCTCACTCTGAATAAACAGTAACTCTGTACAGTTACACAGTGATCTCACCCTGAATAAACAGTAACTCTGTACAGTTACACAGTGACCCTCACTCTGAATAAACAGTGACACTGTACAGTTACACAGTGACCCTCACCCTGAATAAACAGTGACTCTGTACAGATACACAGTGAGTGACCCTCACCCTGAATAAACAGTGACTCTGTACAGTTACACAGTGTCCCTCACCCTGAATAAACAGTGAATCTGTACAGTCATACAGTGACCCTCACTCTGAATAAACAGTAACTCTGTACAGTTACACAGTGATCTCACCCTGAATAAACAGTAACTCTGTACAGTTACACAGTGACCCTCACTCTGAATAAACAGTGACTCTGTACAGTTACGCAGTGACCCTCACCCTGAATAAACAGTGAAGCTGTACAGATACACAGTGAGTGACCCTCACCCTGAATAAACAGTGACTCTGTACAGTTACACAATGACCCTCACCCTGAATAAACAGTGACTCTGTACAGTAACCCAGTGATCTCACCCTGAATAAACAGTGACTCTGTACGGTTACACAGTGAGTGACACTCACCCTGAATGAACAGTGACTCTGCACAGTTAGACAAAGACCCTCACCCTCAATTAACAGTGACTCTGTACAGTTACAACGTGAGTGACCCTCACCCTGCATAAACAGTGACTCTGTACAGTTACACAATGACCCTCACCCTGACTAAACAGTGACTCTGTACAGTTACACAGTGACCCTCACCCTGAATAAACAGTGACTCTGTACAGTTATACAGTGACCCTCACCCTGAATAAACAGTGACTCTGTACAGTTACACAGTGACCCTCACTCTGAATAAACAGTAACTCTGTACAGTTACACAGTGAGTGACCCTCACTCTGAATAAACAGTGACTCTGTACAGTTACACAGTGATCTCACCTTGAATAAACAGTGACTCTGTACAGTTACACGGTGACCCTCACCCTGAATAAACCCTAACTCTGTACAGTAACACAGTGACTCTCACCCTGAATAAACCGTGACTCTGTACAGTTAAACAGTGACGCTCACTCTGAATAAACAGTGACTGTGTACAGTTACACAGTGAGCGACCCTCACCCTGAATAAATAGTGACTCTGTACAGTTACGCAGTGACCTTCACCCTGAATAAAAAGTGACTCTGTACAGTTACACAGTGAGTGACCCTCACCCTGCATAAACAGTGACTCTGTACAGTTACACAATGGCCCTCACCCTGAATAAACAGTGACTCTGTACAGTTACACAGTGACCCTCACCCTGAATAAACAGTGACTCTGCACAGTTATACAGTGACCCTCACCCTGAATAAACAGTGACTCTGTACAGTTACGCAGTGACCCTCACCCTGAATAAACAGTGATTCTGTACAGTTACACAGTGAGTGACCCTCACCCAGAATAAACAGTAACTCTGTACAGTTACACAGTGAGTGACCCTCACTCTGAATAAACAGTGACTCTGTACAGTTACGCAGTGACCCTCACCCTGAATAAACAGTGACTCTGTACAGTTACACAGTGAGTGACCCTCACCCTGAATAAACAGTGACTCTGTACAGTTACACAGTGAGTGACCCTCACCCTGAATAAACAGTGACTCTGTACATTTACACAATTACCCTCACCCTGAATAAACAGTGACTCTGTACAGTTACACAGTGATCCTCACCCTGAATAAACAGTGACTCTGTACAGTTATACAGTGACCCTCACCCTGAATAAACAGTGACTCTGTACAGTTACACAGTGATCTCACCCTGAATAAACAGTGACTCTGTACAGTTACACAGTGAGTGACCCTCTCTCTGAATAAACAGTGACTCTGTACAGTTACATAGTGATCTCACCCTGAATAAACAGTGACTCTGTACAGTTACACAGTGACCCTCACTCTGAATAAACAGTGACTCTGTACAGTTACACAGTGATCTCACCCTGAATAAACAGTGACTCTGTACAGTTATGCAGTGACCCTCACCCTGAATAAACAGTGACTCTGTACAGTTACACAGTGAGTGACCCTCACACTGAATGAATAGTGACTCTGTACATTTACGCAGTGACCCTCACCCTGAATAAACAGTGACTCTGTACAGTTACACAGTGAGTGACCCTCACGCTGAATAAACAGTGACTCTGTACAGTTACACAATGACCCTCACCCTGAATAAACAGTGACTCTGTACAGTTACACAGTGACCCTCACTCTGAATAAACAGTGACTCTGTACAGTTATACAGTGACCCTCACCCTGAATAAACAGTGACTCTGTACAGTTACACAGTGATCTCACCCTGAATAAACAGTGACTATGTACAGTTACACAGTGACCCTCACTCTGAATAAACAGTGACTCTGTACAGTTACACAGTGATCTCACCCTGAATAAACAGTGACTCTGTACAGTTACACAGTGAGTGACCCTCACCCTGAATAAACAGTGACTCTGTACAGTTACACAATGACCCTCACCCTGAATAAACAGTGACTCTGTACAGTTACACAGCGACCCTCACTCTGAATAAACAGTGACTCTGTACAGTTACATACTGAGTGACCCTCACCCTTAATAAACAGTGACTCTGTACAGTTACACAGTGAGTGACCCTCGCCCTGAATAAACAGTGACTCTGTACAGTTATACAGTGAGTGACTCTCACCCTGAATAAACAGTGACTCTGTACAGTTACACAGTGAGTGACCCTCACCCTGAATAAACAGTGACTCTGTACAGTTACACTATCACCCTCACCCTGAATAAACAGTGACTCTGTACAGTTACACAATGACCCTCAACCTGAATAAACAGTGACTCTGTACAGTTATACAGTGACACTCACCCTGAATAAACAGTGACTCTGCACAGTTACACAGTGATCTCACCCTGAATAAACAGTGACTCTGTACAGTTACACAGTGACCCTCACTCTGAATAAACAGTGACTCTGTACAGTAACACAGTGATCTCACCCTGAATAAACAGTAACTCTGTACAGTTACACAGTGACCCTCACTCTGAATAAACAGTAACTCTGTACAGTTATACAATGAGTGACCCTCAGTCTGAATAAACAGTGACTCTGTACAGTTACACAGTGATCTCACCCTGAATAAACAGTGACTATGTACAGTTACACAGTGACCCTCACTCTGAATAAACAGTGACTCTGTACAGTTACACAGTGATCTCACCCTGAATAAACAGTGACTCTGTACAGTTACACAGGGACCCTCACCCTGAATAAACAGTGACTCTGTACAGTTACACAGTGATCTCACCCTGAATAAACAGTGACTTTGTACAGTTACACAGTGATCTCACCCTTAATATCAGTGACTATGTACAGTTACAGAGTGACCCTCACTCTGAATAAACAGTGACTCTGTACAGTTCCACAGTGATCTCACCCTGAATAAACAGTAACTCTGTACAGTTACACAGTGACCCTCACTCTGAATAAACAGTAACTCTGTACAGTTACACAGTGACCCTCACTCTGAATAAACAGTGACTATGTACAGTAACACACTGATCTCACGCTGAATAAACAGTGACTCTGTACAGTTACACAGTGATCTCACCCTGAATAAACAGTGACTCTGTACAGTTACACAGTGACCCTCACTCTGAATAACCATTGACTCTGTACAGTTACACAATGATCTCACCCTGAATGAACAGTAACTCTGTACAGTTACACAGTGACCCTCACTCTGAATAAACAGTAACTCTGTACAGTTACACAGTGAGTGACCCTCACTCTGAATAAACAGTGACTCTGTACAGTTACACAGTGATCTCACCCTGAATAAACAGTGACTCTGTACAGTTACACAGTGACCCTCACCCTGAATAAACAGTAACTCTGTACAGTAACACAGTGACTCTCACCCTGAATAAACAGTGACTCTGTACAGTAACACAGTGACCCTCACTCTGAATAAACAGTGACTCTGTACAGTTACATAGTGATCCTCACCCTGAATAAACAGTAACTCTGTACAGTTACACTGACCCTCACTCTGAATAAACAGTAACTCTGTACAGTTACACAGTGAGTGACCCTCACCCTGAATAAACAGTGACTCTGTACAGTTATGCAGTGAGTGACCCTCACACTGAATAAAAGTGATTCTGTACAGTTACACGGTGACCCTCACTCTGAATAAACAGTGATTCTGTACAGTTACACAGTGAGTGACACTCACTCTGAATAAACAGTGACTCTGTACGGTTACGCAGTGACCCTCACCCTGAATAAACAGTGACTCTGTACAGATACACAGTGAGTGACCCTCACCCTAAATAAACAGTGACTCTGTACAGTTACACAATGACCCTCACCCTGAATAAACAGTGACTCTGTACAGTTACAGTGTCCCTCACCCTGAATAAACAGTGAATCTGTACAGTCATACAGTGACCCTCACTCTGAATAAACAGTGACTCTGTACAGTTACACAGTGATCTCACCCTGAATAAACAGTGACTCTGTACAGTTACAACGTGAGTGACCCTCACCCTGAATGAACACTGACTCTGCACAGTTATACAATGACCCTCACCCTAAATAAACAGTGACTCTGTACAGTTACAACGTGAGTGACCCTCACCCTGCATTAACAGTGACTCTGTACAGTTACACAATGACCCTCACCCTGAATAAACAGTGACTCTGTACAGTTACACAGTGACCCTCACTCTGAATAAACAGTGACTCTGTACAGTAACACAGTGATCTCACCCTGAATAAACAGTAACTCTGTACAGTTACACAGTGACCCTCACTCTGAATAAACAGTAACTCTGTACAGTTACACACTGAGTGACCCTCAGTCTGAATAAACAGTGACTCTGTACAGTTACACAGTGATCTCACCCTGAATAAACAGTGACTCTGTACAGTTACACAGTGACCCTCACCCTGAATAAACAGTGACTTTGTACAGTTACACAGTGATCTCACCCTGAATAAACAGTGACTATGTACAGTTACACAGTGACCCTCACTCTGAATAAACAGTGACTCTGTACAGTTACACAGTGATCTCACCCTGAATAAACAGTAACTCTGTACAGTTACACAGTGACCCTCACTCTGAATAAACAGCAACTCTGTACAGTTACACAGCGACCCTCACTCTGAATAAACAGTGACTCTGTACAGTTACACAGTGATCTCACCCTGAATAAACAGTAACTCTGTACAGTTACACAGTGACCCTCACTCTGAATAAACAGTAACTCTGTACAGTTACACAGTGACCCTCACTCTGAATAAACAGTGACTATGTACAGTAACACACTGATCTCACCCTGAATAAACAGTGACTCTGTACAGTTACACAGTGATCTCACCCTGAATAAACTGTGACACTGTACAGTTACACAGTGACCCTCACTCTGAATAAACAGTGACTCTGTACAGTTACACAATGATCTCACCCTGAATAAACAGTAACTCTGTACAGTTACAAAGTGACCCTCACTCTGAATAAACAGTAACTCTGTACAGTTACACAGTGAGTGACCCTCACTCTGAATAAACAGTGAGTCTGTACAGTTACACAGTGATCTCACCCTGAATAAACAGTGACTCTGTACAGTTACACAGTGACCCTCACCCTGAATAAACAGTAACTCTGTACAGTAACACAGTGACTCTCACCCTGAATAAACAGTGACTCCGTACAGTTACACAGTGACCCTCACTCTGAATAAACAGTGACTCTGTACAGTTACACAGTGAGCGACCCTCACCCTGATTAAATAGTGACTCTGTACAGTTACGCAGTGACCTTCACCCTGAATAAAAAGTGACTCTGTACAGTTACACAGTGAGTGACCCTCACCCTGCATAAACAGTGACTCTGTACAGTTACACAATGACCCTCACCCTGAATAAACAGTGACTCTGTACAGTTACACAGTGATCTCACCCTGAATAAACAGTGACTCTGTACAGTTACACAGTGATCTCACCCTGAATAAACAGTGACTCTGTACAGTTACACAGTGAGTGACCCTCACCCTGAATGAACACTGACTCTGCACAGTTACACAATGACCCTCACCCTGAATAAACAGTGACTCTGTACAGTTACAACGTGATGACCCTCACCCTGCATTAACAGTGACTCTGTACAGTTACACAATGACCCTCACCCTGAATAAACAGTGACTCTGTACAGTTATACAGTGACCCTCACCCTTAATAAACAGTGACTCTGTACAGTTACACAGTGATCTCACCCTGAATAAACTGTGACTCTGTACAGTTACACAGTGATCCTCACTCTGAATAAACAGTGACTCTGTACAGTTAGACAGTGATCTCACCCTGAATAAACAGTAACTCTGTACAGTTACACAGTGACCCTCACTCTGAATAAACAGTAACTCTGTACAGTTACACACTGAGTGACCCTCACCCTGAATAAACAGCGACTCTGTACAGTTATGCATTGACCCTAACCCTGAATAAACAGTGAATCTGTAGAGTTACACAGTGATCTCACCCTGAATAAACAGTGACTCTGTACAGTTACACAGTGACTGACCCTCACCCTGAATAAACAGCGACTCTGTACAGTTACACAGTGACCCTCACCCTGAATAAACAGTGACTCTGTACAGTTACACAGTGAGTCACACTCACCCTGAATAAAAAGTGATTCTGTACAGTTACACGGTGACCCTCACTCTGAATAAACAGTGATTCTGTACAGTTACACAGTGAGTGACCCACACTCTAAATAAACAGTGACGCTGTACTGATACACAGTGAGTGACCCTCACCCTGAATAAACAGTGACTCTGTACAGTTACACAATGACCCTCACCCTGAATCAACAGTAACTCTGTACAGTTACACAGTGAGCGACCCTCACCCTGAATAAATAGTGACTCTGTACAGTTACACAATGACCCTCACCCTGAATAAACAGTGACTCTGTACAGTTACACAGTGACCCTCACCCTGAATAAACAGTGACTCTGTGCAGTTACACAGTGACCCTCACCCTGAATAAACAGTGACTCTGTGCAGTTATACAGTGACCCTCACCCTGAATAAACAGTGACTCTGTACAGTTACGCAGTGACCCTCACCCTGAATAAACAGTGATTCTGTACAGTTACACAGTGAGTGACCCTCACCCAGAATAAACAGTAACTCTGTACAGTTACACAGTGAGTGACCCTCACTCTGAATAAACAGTGACTCTGTACAGTTGCGCAGTGACCCTCACCCTGAATAAACAGTGACTCTGTACAGTTACACAGTGAGTGACCCTCACCCTGAATAAACAGTGACTCTGTACAGTTACACAGTGAGTGACCCTCACCCTGAATAAACAGTGACTCTGTACATTTACACAATTACCCTCACCCTGAATAAACAGTGACTCTGTACAGTTACACAGTGATCCTCACCCTGAATAAACAGTGACTCTGTACAGTTATACAGTGACCCTCACCCTGAATAAACAGTGACTCTGTACAGTTACACAGTGATCTCACCCTGAATAAACAGTGACTCTGTACAGTTACACAGTGAGTGACCCTCTCTCTGAATAAACAGTGACTCTGTACAGTTACATAGTGATCTCACCCTGAATAAACAGTGACTCTGTACAGTTACACAGTGACCCTCACTCTGAATAAACAGTGACTCTGTACAGTTACACAGTGATCTCACCCTGAATAAACAGTGACTCTGTACAGTTATGCAGTGACCCTCACCCTGAATAAACAGTGACTCTGTACAGTTACACAGTGAGTGACCCTCACACTGAATGAATAGTGACTCTGTACATTTACGCAGTGACCCTCACCCTGAATAAACAGTGACTCTGTACAGTTACACAGTGAGTGACCCTCACGCTGAATAAACAGTGACTCTGTACAGTTACACAATGACCCTCACCCTGAATAAACAGTGACTCTGTACAGTTACACAGTGACCCTCACTCTGAATAAACAGTGACTCTGTACAGTTATACAGTGACCCTCACCCTGAATAAACAGTGACTCTGTACAGTTACACAGTGATCTCACCCTGAATAAACAGTGACTATGTACAGTTACACAGTGACCCTCACTCTGAATAAACAGTGACTCTGTACAGTTACACAGTGATCTCACCCTGAATAAACAGTGACTCTGTACAGTTACACAGTGAGTGACCCTCACCCTGAATAAACAGTGACTCTGTACAGTTACACAATGACCCTCACCCTGAATAAACAGTGACTCTGTACAGTTACACAGCGACCCTCACTCTGAATAAACAGTGACTCTGTACAGTTACATACTGAGTGACCCTCACCCTGAATAAACAGTGACTCTGTACAGTTACACAGTGAGTGACCCTCGCCCTGAATAAACAGTGACTCTGTACAGTTATACAGTGAGTGACTCTCACCCTGAATAAACAGTGACTCTGTACAGTTACACAGTGAGTGACCCTCACCCTGAATAAACAGTGACTCTGTACAGTTACACTATCACCCTCACCCTGAATAAACAGTGACTCTGTACAGTTACACAATGACCCTCAACCTGAATAAACAGTGACTCTGTACAGTTATACAGTGACACTCACCCTGAATAAACAGTGACTCTGCACAGTTACACAGTGATCTCACCCTGAATAAACAGTGACTCTGTACAGTTACACAGTGACCCTCACTCTGAATAAACAGTGACTCTGTACAGTAACACAGTGATCTCACCCTGAATAAACAGTAACTCTGTACAGTTACACAGTGACCCTCACTCTGAATAAACAGTAACTCTGTACAGTTATACAATGAGTGACCCTCAGTCTGAATAAACAGTGACTCTGTACAGTTACACAGTGATCTCACCCTGAATAAACAGTGACTATGTACAGTTACACAGTGACCCTCACTCTGAATAAACAGTGACTCTGTACAGTTACACAGTGATCTCACCCTGAATAAACAGTGACTCTGTACAGTTAGACAGGGACCCTCACCCTGAATAAACAGTGACTTTGTACAGTTACACAGTGATCTCACCCTGAATAAACAGTGACTATGTACAGTTACACAGTGACCCTCACTCTGAATAAACAGTGACTCTGTACAGTTCCACAGTGATCTCACCCTGAATAAACAGTAACTCTGTACAGTTACACAGTGACCCTCACTCTGAATAAACAGTAACTCTGTACAGTTACACAGTGACCCTCACTCTGAATAAACAGTGACTATGTACAGTAACACACTGATCTCACGCTGAATAAACAGTGACTCTGTACAGTTACACAGTGATCTCACCCTGAATAAACAGTGACTCTGTACAGTTACACAGTGACCCTCACTCTGAATAACCAGTGACTCTGTACAGTTACACAATGATCTCACCCTGAATGAACAGTAACTCTGTACAGTTACACAGTGACCCTCACTCTGAATAAACAGTAACTCTGTACAGTTACACAGTGAGTGACCCTCACTCTGAATAAAAAGTGACTCTGTACAGTTACACAGTGAGTGACCCTCACCCTGCATAAACAGTGACTCTGTACAGTTACACAATGACCCTCACCCTGAATAAACAGTGACTCTGTACAGTTACACAGTGACCCTCACCCTGAATAAACAGTGACTCTGTGCAGTTACACAGTGATCTCACCCTGAATAAACAGTGACTCTGCACAGTTACACAGTGACCCTCACTCTGAATAAACAGTAACTCTGTACAGTTACACAGTGATCTCACCCTGAATAAACAGTAACTCTGTACAGTTACACAGTGACCCTCACTCTGAATAAACAGTGACACTGTACAGTTACACAGTGACCCTCACCCTGAATAAACAGTGACTCTGTACAGATACACAGTGAGTGACCCTCACCCTGAATAAACAGTGACTCTGTACAGTTACACAGTGTCCCTCACCCTGAATAAACAGTGAATCTGTACAGTCATACAGTGACCCTCACTCTGAATAAACAGTAACTCTGTACAGTTACACAGTGATCTCACCCTGAATAAACAGTAACTCTGTACAGTTACACAGTGACCCTCACTCTGAATAAACAGTGACTCTGTACAGTTACGCAGTGACCCTCACCCTGAATAAACAGTGAAGCTGTACAGATACACAGTGAGTGACCCTCACCCTGAATAAACAGTGACTCTGTACAGTTACACAATGACCCTCACCCTGAATAAACAGTGACTCTGTACAGTAACCCAGTGATCTCACCCTGAATAAACAGTGACTCTGTACGGTTACACAGTGAGTGACACTCACCCTGAATGAACAGTGACTCTGCACAGTTAGACAAAGACCCTCACCCTCAATTAACAGTGACTCTGTACAGTTACAACGTGAGTGACCCTCACCCTGCATAAACAGTGACTCTGTACAGTTACACAATGACCCTCACCCTGACTAAACAGTGACTCTGTACAGTTACACAGTGACCCTCACCCTGAATAAACAGTGACTCTGTACAGTTATACAGTGACCCTCACCCTGAATAAACAGTGACTCTGTACAGTTACACAGTGACCCTCACTCTGAATAAACAGTAACTCTGTACAGTTACACAGTGAGTGACCCTCACTCTGAATAAACAGTGACTCTGTACAGTTACACAGTGATCTCACCTTGAATAAACAGTGACTCTGTACAGTTACACGGTGACCCTCACCCTGAATAAACCCTAACTCTGTACAGTAACACAGTGACTCTCACCCTGAATAAACCGTGACTCTGTACAGTTAAACAGTGACGCTCACTCTGAATAAACAGTGACTGTGTACAGTTACACAGTGAGCGACCCTCACCCTGAATAAATAGTGACTCTGTACAGTTACGCAGTGACCTTCACCCTGAATAAAAAGTGACTCTGTACAGTTACACAGTGAGTGACCCTCACCCTGCATAAACAGTGACTCTGTACAGTTACACAATGGCCCTCACCCTGAATAAACAGTGACTCTGTACAGTTACACAGTGACCCTCACCCTGAATAAACAGTGACTCTGCACAGTTATACAGTGACCCTCACCCTGAATAAACAGTGACTCTGTACAGTTACGCAGTGACCCTCACCCTGAATAAACAGTGATTCTGTACAGTTACACAGTGAGTGACCCTCACCCAGAATAAACAGTAACTCTGTACAGTTACACAGTGAGTGACCCTCACTCTGAATAAACAGTGACTCTGTACAGTTACGCAGTGACCCTCACCCTGAATAAACAGTGACTCTGTACAGTTACACAGTGAGTGACCCTCACCCTGAATAAACAGTGACTCTGTACAGTTACACAGTGAGTGACCCTCACCCTGAATAAACAGTGACTCTGTACATTTACACAATTACCCTCACCCTGAATAAACAGTGACTCTGTACAGTTACACAGTGATCCTCACCCTGAATAAACAGTGACTCTGTACAGTTATACAGTGACCCTCACCCTGAATAAACAGTGACTCTGTACAGTTACACAGTGATCTCACCCTGAATAAACAGTGACTCTGTACAGTTACACAGTGAGTGACCCTCTCTCTGAATAAACAGTGACTCTGTACAGTTACATAGTGATCTCACCCTGAATAAACAGTGACTCTGTACAGTTACACAGTGACCCTCACTCTGAATAAACAGTGACTCTGTACAGTTACACAGTGATCTCACCCTGAATAAACAGTGACTCTGTACAGTTATGCAGTGACCCTCACCCTGAATAAACAGTGACTCTGTACAGTTACACAGTGAGTGACCCTCACACTGAATGAATAGTGACTCTGTACATTTACGCAGTGACCCTCACCCTGAATAAACAGTGACTCTGTACAGTTACACAGTGAGTGACCCTCACGCTGAATAAACAGTGACTCTGTACAGTTACACAATGACCCTCACCCTGAATAAACAGTGACTCTGTACAGTTACACAGTGACCCTCACTCTGAATAAACAGTGACTCTGTACAGTTATACAGTGACCCTCACCCTGAATAAACAGTGACTCTGTACAGTTACACAGTGATCTCACCCTGAATAAACAGTGACTATGTACAGTTACACAGTGACCCTCACTCTGAATAAACAGTGACTCTGTACAGTTACACAGTGATCTCACCCTGAATAAACAGTGACTCTGTACAGTTACACAGTGAGTGACCCTCACCCTGAATAAACAGTGACTCTGTACAGTTACACAATGACCCTCACCCTGAATAAACAGTGACTCTGTACAGTTACACAGCGACCCTCACTCTGAATAAACAGTGACTCTGTACAGTTACATACTGAGTGACCCTCACCCTTAATAAACAGTGACTCTGTACAGTTACACAGTGAGTGACCCTCGCCCTGAATAAACAGTGACTCTGTACAGTTATACAGTGAGTGACTCTCACCCTGAATAAACAGTGACTCTGTACAGTTACACAGTGAGTGACCCTCACCCTGAATAAACAGTGACTCTGTACAGTTACACTATCACCCTCACCCTGAATAAACAGTGACTCTGTACAGTTACACAATGACCCTCAACCTGAATAAACAGTGACTCTGTACAGTTATACAGTGACACTCACCCTGAATAAACAGTGACTCTGCACAGTTACACAGTGATCTCACCCTGAATAAACAGTGACTCTGTACAGTTACACAGTGACCCTCACTCTGAATAAACAGTGACTCTGTACAGTAACACAGTGATCTCACCCTGAATAAACAGTAACTCTGTACAGTTACACAGTGACCCTCACTCTGAATAAACAGTAACTCTGTACAGTTATACAATGAGTGACCCTCAGTCTGAATAAACAGTGACTCTGTACAGTTACACAGTGATCTCACCCTGAATAAACAGTGACTATGTACAGTTACACAGTGACCCTCACTCTGAATAAACAGTGACTCTGTACAGTTACACAGTGATCTCACCCTGAATAAACAGTGACTCTGTACAGTTACACAGGGACCCTCACCCTGAATAAACAGTGACTCTGTACAGTTACACAGTGATCTCACCCTGAATAAACAGTGACTTTGTACAGTTACACAGTGATCTCACCCTTAATATCAGTGACTATGTACAGTTACAGAGTGACCCTCACTCTGAATAAACAGTGACTCTGTACAGTTCCACAGTGATCTCACCCTGAATAAACAGTAACTCTGTACAGTTACACAGTGACCCTCACTCTGAATAAACAGTAACTCTGTACAGTTACACAGTGACCCTCACTCTGAATAAACAGTGACTATGTACAGTAACACACTGATCTCACGCTGAATAAACAGTGACTCTGTACAGTTACACAGTGATCTCACCCTGAATAAACAGTGACTCTGTACAGTTACACAGTGACCCTCACTCTGAATAACCATTGACTCTGTACAGTTACACAATGATCTCACCCTGAATGAACAGTAACTCTGTACAGTTACACAGTGACCCTCACTCTGAATAAACAGTAACTCTGTACAGTTACACAGTGAGTGACCCTCACTCTGAATAAACAGTGACTCTGTACAGTTACACAGTGATCTCACCCTGAATAAACAGTGACTCTGTACAGTTACACAGTGACCCTCACCCTGAATAAACAGTAACTCTGTACAGTAACACAGTGACTCTCACCCTGAATAAACAGTGACTCTGTACAGTAACACAGTGACCCTCACTCTGAATAAACAGTGACTCTGTACAGTTACATAGTGATCCTCACCCTGAATAAACAGTGACTCTGTACAGTTATACAGTGACCCTCACCCTGAATAAACAGTGACTCTGTACAGTTACAAAGTGAGTGACCCTCACCCAGAATAAACAGTAACTCTGTACAGTTACACTGACCCTCACTCTGAATAAACAGTAACTCTGTACAGTTACACAGTGAGTGACCCTCACCCTGAATAAACAGTGACTCTGTACAGTTATGCAGTGAGTGACCCTCACACTGAATAAAAAGTGATTCTGTACAGTTACACGGTGACCCTCACTCTGAATAAACAGTGATTCTGTACAGTTACACAGTGAGTGACACTCACTCTGAATAAACAGTGACTCTGTACGGTTACGCAGTGACCCTCACCCTGAATAAACAGTGACTCTGTACAGATACACAGTGAGTGACCCTCACCCTAAATAAACAGTGACTCTGTACAGTTACACAATGACCCTCACCCTGAATAAACAGTGACTCTGTACAGTTGCAGTGTCCCTCACCCTGAATAAACAGTGAATCTGTACAGTCATACAGTGACCCTCACTCTGAATAAACAGTGACTCTGTACAGTTACACAGTGATCTCACCCTGAATAAACAGTGACTCTGTACAGTTACAACGTGAGTGACCCTCACCCTGAATGAACACTGACTCTGCACAGTTATACAATGACCCTCACCCTAAATAAACAGTGACTCTGTACAGTTACAACGTGAGTGACCCTCACCCTGCATTAACAGTGACTCTGTACAGTTACACAATGACCCTCACCCTGAATAAACAGTGACTCTGTACAGTTACACAGTGACCCTCACTCTGAATAAACAGTGACTCTGTACAGTAACACAGTGATCTCACCCTGAATAAACAGTAACTCTGTACAGTTACACAGTGACCCTCACTCTGAATAAACAGTAACTCTGTACAGTTACACACTGAGTGACCCTCAGTCTGAATAAACAGTGACTCTGTACAGTTACACAGTGATCTCACCCTGAATAAACAGTGACTCTGTACAGTTACACAGTGACCCTCACCCTGAATAAACAGTGACTTTGTACAGTTACACAGTGATCTCACCCTGAATAAACAGTGACTATGTACAGTTACACAGTGACCCTCACTCTGAATAAACAGTGACTCTGTACAGTTACACAGTGATCTCACCCTGAATAAACAGTAACTCTGTACAGTTACACAGTGACCCTCACTCTGAATAAACAGCAACTCTGTACAGTTACACAGCGACCCTCACTCTGAATAAACAGTGACTCTGTACAGTTACACAGTGATCTCACCCTGAATAAACAGTAACTCTGTACAGTTACACAGTGACCCTCACTCTGAATAAACAGTAACTCTGTACAGTTACACAGTGACCCTCACTCTGAATAAACAGTGACTATGTACAGTAACACACTGATCTCACCCTGAATAAACAGTGACTCTGTACAGTTACACAGTGATCTCACCCTGAATAAACTGTGACACTGTACAGTTACACAGTGACCCTCACTCTGAATAAACAGTGACTCTGTACAGTTACACAATGATCTCACCCTGAATAAACAGTAACTCTGTACAGTTACAAAGTGACCCTCACTCTGAATAAACAGTAACTCTGTACAGTTACACAGTGAGTGACCCTCACTCTGAATAAACAGTGAGTCTGTACAGTTACACAGTGATCTCACCCTGAATAAACAGTGACTCTGTACAGTTACACAGTGACCCTCACCCTGAATAAACAGTAACTCTGTACAGTAACACAGTGACTCTCACCCTGAATAAACAGTGACTCCGTACAGTTACACAGTGACCCTCACCCTGAATAAACAGTGACTCTGTACAGTTACACAGTGAGTGACACTCACCCTGAATGAACAGTGACTCTGCACAGTTAGACAAAGACCCTCACCCTCAATTAACAGTGACTCTGTACAGTTACAACGTGAGTGACCCTCACCCTGCATAAACAGTGACTCTGTACAGTTACACAATGACCCTCACCCTGACTAAACAGTGACTCTGTACAGTTACACAGTGACGCTCACCCTGAATAAACAGCGACTCTGTACAGTTATACAGTGACCCTCACCCTGAATAAACAGTGACTCTGTACAGTTACACAGTGACCCTCACTCTGAATAAACAGTAACTCTGTACAGTTACACAGTGAGTGACCCTCACTCTGAATAAACAGTGACTCTGTACAGTTACACAGTGATCTCACCTTGAATAAACAGTGACTCTGTACAGTTACACAGTGACCCTCACCCTGAATAAACCCTAACTCTGTACAGTAACACAGTGACTCTCACCCTGAATAAACCGTGACTCTGTACAGTTAAACAGTGACGCTCACTCTGAATAAACAGTGACTGTGTACAGTTACACAGTGAGCGACCCTCACCCTGAGTAAATAGTGACTCTGTACAGTTACGCAGTGACCTTCACCCTGAATAAAAAGTGACTCTGTACAGTTACACAGTGAGTGACCCTCACCCTGCATAAACAGTGACTCTGTACAGTTACACAATGGCCCTCACCCTGACTAAACAGTGACTCTGTACAGTTACACAGTGACCCTCACCCTGAATAAACAGTGACTCTGCACAGTTATACAGTGACCCTCACCCTGAATAAACAGTGACTCTGTACAGTTACGCAGTGACCCTCACCCTGAATAAACAGTGATTCTGTACAGTTACACAGTGAGTGACCCTCACCCAGAATAAACAGTAACTCTGTACAGTTACACAGTGAGTGACCCTCACTCTGAATAAACAGTGACTCTGTACAGTTACGCAGTGACCCTCACCCTGAATAAACAGTGACACTGTACAGTTACACAGTGAGTGACCCTCACCCTGAATAAATAGTGACTCTGTACAGTTACACAGTGAGTGACCCTCACCCTGAATAAACAGTGACTCTGTACATTTACACAATTACCCTCACCCTGAATAAACAGTGACTCTGTACAGTTACACAGTGATCCTCACCCTGAATAAACAGTGACTCTGTACAGTTACACAGTGATCTCACCCTGAATAAACAGTGACTCTGTACAGTTACACAGTGATCTCACCCTGAATAAATAGTGACTCTGTACAGTTACACAGTGAGTGACCCTCACCCTGAATAAACAGTGACTCTGTACATTTACACAATTACCCTCACCCTGAATAAACAGTGACTCTGTACAGTTACACAGTGATCCTCACCCTGAATAAACAGTGACTCTGTACAGTTACACAGTGATCTCACCCTGAATAAACAGTGACTCTGTACAGTTACATAGTGATCTCACCCTGAATAAACAGTGACTCTGTACAGTTACACAGTGACCCTCACTCTGAATAAACAGTGACTCTGTACAGTTACACAGTGATCTCACCCTGAATAAACAGTGACTCTGTACAGTTATGCAGTGACCCTCACCCTGAATAAACAGTGACTCTGTACAGTTACACAGTGAGTGACCCTCACACTGAATGAATAGTGACTCTGTACATTTACGCAGTGACCCTCACCCTGAATAAACAGTGACTCTGTACAGTTACACAGTGAGTGACCCTCACGCTGAATAAACAGTGACTCTGTACAGTTACACAATGACCCTCACCCTGAATAAACAGTGACTCTGTACAGTTACACAGTGACCCTCACTCTGAATAAACAGTGACTCTGTACAGTTATACAGTGACCCTCACCCTGAATAAACAGTGACTCTGTACAGTTACACAGTGATCTCACCCTGAATAAACAGTGACTATGTACAGTTACACAGTGACCCTCACTCTGAATAAACAGTGACTCTGTACAGTTACACTGTGATCTCACCCTGAATAAACAGTGACTCTGTACAGTTACACAGTGAGTGACCCTCACCCTGAATAAACAGTGACTCTGTACAGTTACACAATGACCCTCACCCTGAATAAACAGTGACTCTGTACAGTTACACAGCGACCCTCACTCTGAATAAACAGTGACTCTGTACAGTTACATACTGAGTGACCCTCACCCTGAATAAACAGTGTCTCTGTACAGTTACACAGTGAGTGACCCTCGCCCTGAATAAACAGTGACTCTGTACAGTTATACAGTGAGTGACTCTCACCCTGAATAAACAGTGACTCTGTACAGTTACACAGTGAGTGACCCTCACCCTGAATAAACAGTGACTCTGTACAGTTACACTATCACCCTCACCCTGAATAAACAGTGACTCTGTACAGTTACACAATGACCCTCAACCTGAATAAACAGTGACTCTGTACAGTTATACAGTGACACTCACCCTGAATAAACAGTGACTCTGCACAGTTACACAGTGATCTCACCCTGAATAAACAGTGACTCTGTACAGTTACACAGTGACCCTCACTCTGAATAAACAGTGACTCTGTACAGTAACACAGTGATCTCACCCTGAATAAACAGTAACTCTGTACAGTTACACAGTGACCCTCACTCTGAATAAACAGTAACTCTGTACAGTTATACAATGAGTGACCCTCAGTCTGAATAAACAGTGACTCTGTACAGTTACACAGTGATCTCACCCTGAATAAACAGTGACTCTGTACAGTTACACAGGGACCCTCACCCTGAATAAACAGTGACTTTGTACAGTTACACAGTGATCTCACCCTGAATAAACAGTGACTATGTACAGTTACACAGTGACCCTCACTCTGAATAAACAGTGACTCTGTACAGTTCCACAGTGATCTCACCCTGAATAAACAGTAACTCTGTACAGTTACACAGTGACCCTCACTCTGAATAAACAGTAACTCTGTACAGTTACACAGTGACCCTCACGCTGAATAAACAGTGACTCTGTACAGTTACACAGTGATCTCACCCTGAATAAACAGTGACTCTGTACAGTTACACAGTGACCCTCACTCTGAATAACCAGTGACTCTGTACAGTTACACAATGATCTCACCCTGAATGAACAGTAACTCTGTACAGTTACACAGTGACCCTCACTCTGAATAAACAGTAACTCTGTACAGTTACACAGTGAGTGACCCTCACTCTGAATAAACAGTGACTCTGTACAGTTACACAGTGATCTCACCCTGAATAAACAGTGACTCTGTACAGTTACACAGTGACCCTCACCCTGAATAAACAGTAACTCTGTACAGTAACACAGTGACTCTCACCCTGAATAAACAGTGACTCTGTACAGTAACACAGTGACCCTCACTCTGAATAAACAGTGACTCTGTACAGTTACATAGTGATCCTCACCCTGAATAAACAGTGACTCTGTACAGTTATACAGTGACCCTCACCCTGAATAAACAGTGACTCTGTACAGTTACAAAGTGAGTGACCCTCACCCAGAATAAACAGTAACTCTGTACAGTTACACTGACCCTCACTCTGAATAAACAGTAACTCTGTACAGTTACACAGTGAGTGACCCTCACCCTGAATAAACAGTGACTCTGTACAGTTATGCAGTGAGTGACCCTCACACTGAATAAAAAGTGATTCTGTACAGTTACACGGTGACCCTCACTCTGAATAAACAGTGATTCTGTACAGTTACACAGTGAGTGACCCTCACTCTGAATAAACAGTGACTCTGTACGGTTACGCAGTGACCCTCACCCTGAATAAACAGTGACTCTGTACAGATACACAGTGAGTGACCCTCACCCTAAATAAACAGTGACTCTGTACAGTTACACAATGACCCTCACCCTGAATAAACAGTGACTCTGTACAGTTACAGTGTCCCTCACCCTGAATAAACAGTGAATCTGTACAGTCATACAGTGACCCTCACTCTGAATAAACAGTGACTCTGTACAGTTACACAGTGATCTCACCCTGAATAAACAGTGACTCTGTACAGTTACAACGTGAGTGACCCTCACCCTGAATGAACACTGACTCTGCACAGTTATACAATGACCCTCACCCTAAATAAACAGTGACTCTGTACAGTTACAACGTGAGTGACCCTCACCCTGCATTAACAGTGACTCTGTACAGTTACACAATGACCCTCACCCTGAATAAACAGTGACTCTGTACAGTTACACAGTGACCCTCACTCTGAATAAACAGTGACTCTGTACAGTAACACAGTGATCTCACCCTGAATAAACAGTAACTCTGTACAGTTACACAGTGACCCTCACTCTGAATAAACAGTAACTCTGTACAGTTACACAGTGAGTGACCCTCAGTCTGAATCAACAGTGACTCTGTACAGTTACACAGTGATCTCACCCTGAATAAACAGTGACTCTGTACAGTTACACAGTGACCCTCACCCTGAATAAACAGTGACTTTGTACAGTTACACAGTGATCTCACCCTGAATAAACAGTGACTATGTACAGTTACACAGTGACCCTCACTCTGAATAAACAGTGACTATGTACAGTAACACACTGATCTCACCCTGAATAAACAGTGACTCTGTACAGTTACACAGTGATCTCACCCTGAATAAACAGTGACACTGTACAGTTACACAGTGACCCTCACTCTGAATAAACAGTGACTCTGTACAGTTACACAATGATCTCACCCTGAATAAACAGTAACTCTGTACAGTTACAAAGTGACCCTCACTCTGAATAAACAGTAACTCTGTACAGTTACACAGTGAGTGACCCTCACTCTGAATAAACAGTGAGTCTGTACAGTTACACAGTGATCTCACCCTGAATAAACAGTGACTCTGTACAGTTACACAGTGACCCTCACCCTGAATAAACAGTAACTCTGTACAGTAACACAGTGACTCTCACCCTGAATAAACAGTGACTCCGTACAGTTACACAGTGACCCTCACTCTGAATAAACAGTGACTCTGTACAGTTACACAGTGAGCGACCCTCACCCTGAATAAATAGTGACTCTGTACAGTTACGCAGTGACCTTCACCCTGAATAAAAGTGACTCTGTACAGTTACACAGTGAGTGACCCTCACCCTGCATAAACAGTGACTCAGTACAGTTACACAATGACCCTCACCCTGAATAAACAGTGACTCTGTACAGTTACACAGTGACCCTCACCCTGAATAAACAGTGACTCTGTACAGTTACACAGTGATCTCACCCTGAATAAACAGGGGCTCTGCACAGCTACACAGTGACCCTCACTCTGAATAAACAGTAACTCTGTACAGTTACACAGTGATCTCACCCTGAATAAACAGTAACTCTGTACAGTTACACAGTGACCCTCACTCTGAATAAACAGTGACTCTGTACAGTTACGCAGTGACCCTCACCCTGAATAAACAGTGAAGCTGTACAGATACACAGTGAGTGACCCTCACCCTGAATAAACAGTGACTCTGTACAGTTACACAATGACCCTCACCCTGAATAAACAGTGACTCTGCACAGTTACACAGTGTCCCTCACCCTGAATAAACAGTGAATCTGTACAGTCATACAGTGACCCTCACTCTGAATAAACAGTGACTCTGTACAGTAACAAAGTGATCTCACCCTGCATAAACAGTGACTCTGTACAGTTACACAATGACCCTCACCCTGAATAAACAGTGACTCTGTACAGTTACACAGTGACCCTCACTCTGAATAAACAGTGACTCTGTACAGTTACACAGTGATCTCACCCTGAATAAACAGTAACTCTGTACAGTTACACAGTGACCCTCACTCTGAATAAACAGTAACTCTGTACAGTAACACAGTGACTCTCACCCTGAATAAACAGTGACTCTGTACAGTTACACAGTGAGTGACCCTCACTCTGAATAAACAGTGATTCTGTACAGTAACACAGTGACTCTCACCCTGAAGAAACAGTGACTGTGTACAGTTACACAGTGAGCGACCGTCACCCTGAATAAATAGTGACTCTGTACAGTTACGCAGTGACCTTCACCCTGAACAAAAAGTGACTCTGTACAGTTACACAGTGAGTGACCCTCACCCTGCATAAACAGTGACTCTGTACAGTTACACAATGACCCTCACCCTGAATAAACAGTGACTCTGTACAGTTACATAGTGACCCTTACCCTGAATAAACAGACTCTGTACAGTTATAAAGTGACCCTCACCCTGAATAAACAGTGACTCTGTACAGTTAGAAAGTGAGTGACCCTCACCCAGAATAAACAGTAACTCTGTACAGTTACACTGACCCTCACTCTGAATAAACAGTAACTCTGTACAGTTACACAGTGAGTGACCCTCACCCTGAATAAACAGTGACTCTGTACAGTTATGCAGTGAGTGACCCTCACCCTGAATAAAAAGTGATTCTGTACAGTTACACGGTGACCCTCACTCTGAATAAACAGTGATTCTGTACAGTTACACAGTGAGTGACCCTCACTCTGAATAAACAGTGACTCTGTACAGTTACGCAGTGACACTCACCCTGAATAAACAGTGACTCTGTAGAGATACACAGTGAGTGACCCTCACCCTGAATAAACAGTGACTCTGTACAGTTACACAATGACCCTCACCCTGAATAAACAGTGACTCTGTACAGTTACACAGTGATCTCACCCTGAATAAACAGTGACTCTGTACAGTTACACAGTGATCTCACCCTGAATAAACAGTGACTCTGTACAGTTACACAGTGAGTGACCCTCACCCTGAATGAACACTGACTCTGCACAGTTACACAATGACCCTCACCCTGAATAAACAGTGACTCTGTACAGTTACAACGTGATGACCCTCACCCTGCATTAACAGTGACTCTGTACAGTTACACAATGACCCTCACCCTGAATAAACAGTGACTCTGTACAGTTATACAGTGACCCTCACCCTTAATAAACAGTGACTCTGTACAGTTACACAGTGATCTCACCCTGAATAAACTGTGACTCTGTACAGTTACACAGTGATCCTCACTCTGAATAAACAGTGACTCTGTACAGTTAGACAGTGATCTCACCCTGAATAAACAGTAACTCTGTACAGTTACACAGTGACCCTCACTCTGAATAAACAGTAACTCTGTACAGTTACACACTGAGTGACCCTCATCCTGAATAAACAGCGACTCTGTACAGTTACACACTGAGTGACCCTAACCCTGAATAAACAGTGAATCTGTAGAGTTACACAGTGATCTCACCCTGAATAAACAGTGACTCTGTACAGTTACACAGTGACTGACCCTCACCCTGAATAAACAGTGACTCTGTACAGTTACACAGTGACCCTCACCCTGAATAAACAGTGACTCTGTACAGTTACACAGTGAGTGACACTCACCCTGAATAAAAAGTGATTCTGTACAGTTACACGGTGACCCTCACTCTGAATAAACAGTGATTCTGTACAGTTACACAGTGAGTGACCCACACTCTAAATAAACAGTGACGCTGTACTGATACACAGTGAGTGACCCTCACCCTGAATAAACAGTGACTCTGTACAGTTACACAATGACCCTCACCCTGAATAAACAGTAACTCTGTACAGTTACACAGTGAGCGACCCTCACCCTGAATAAATAGTGACTCTGTACAGTTACGCAGAGACCTTCACTCTGAATAAAAAGTGACTCTGTACAGTTACACAGTGAGTGACCCTCACCCTGCATAAACAGTGACTCTGTACAGTTACACAATGACCCTCACCCTGAATAAACAGTGACTCTGTACAGTTACACAGTGACCCTCACCCTGAATAAACAGTGACTCTGTGCAGTTACACAGTGATCTCACCCTGAATAAACAGTGACTCTGCACAGTTACACAGTGACCCTCACTCTGAATAAACAGTAACTCTGTACAGTTACACAGTGATCTCACCCTGAATAAACAGTAACTCTGTACAGTTACACAGTGACCCTCACTCTGAATAAACAGTGACTCTGTACAGTTACACAGTGACCCTCACCCTGAATAAACAGTGACTCTGTACAGATACACAGTGAGTGACCCTCACCCTGAATAAACAGTGACTCTGTACAGTTACACAGTGTCCCTCACCCTGAATAAACAGTGAATCTGTACAGTCATACAGTGACCCTCACTCTGAATAAACAGTGACTCTGTACAGTAACCCAGTGATCTCACCCTGAATAAACAGTGACTCTGTACAGTTACACAGTGAGTGACACTCACCCTGAATGAACAGTGACTCTGCACAGTTAGACAAAGACCCTCACCCTCAATTAACAGTGACTCTGTACAGTTACAACGTGAGTGACCCTCACCCTGCATAAACAGTGACTCTGTACAGTTACACAATGACCCTCACCCTGACTAAACAGTGACTCTGTACAGTTACACAGTGACCCTCACCCTGAATAAACAGTGACTCTGTACAGTTATACAGTGACCCTCACCCTGAATAAACAGTGACTCTGTACAGTTACACAGTGACCCTCACTCTGAATAAACAGTAACTCTGTGCAGTTACACAGTGAGTGACCCTCACTCTGAATAAACAGTGACTCTGTACAGTTACACAGTGATCTCACCTTGAATAAACAGTGACTCTGTACAGTTACACAGTGACCCTCACCCTGAATAAACCCTAACTCTGTACAGTAACACAGTGACTCTCACCCTGAATAAACCGTGACTCTGTACAGTTAAACAGTGACGCTCACTCTGAATAAACAGTGACTGTGTACAGTTACACAGTGAGCGACCCTCACCCTGAATAAATAGTGACTCTGTACAGTTACGCAGTGACCTTCACCCTGAATAAAAAGTGACTCTGTACAGTTACACAGTGAGTGACCCTCACCCTGCATAAACAGTGACTCTGTACAGTTACACAATGGCCCTCACCCTGAATAAACAGTGACTCTGCACAGTTACACAGTGACCCTCACCCTGAATAAACAGTGACTCTGCACAGTTATACAGTGACCCTCACCCTGAATAAACAGTGACTCTGTACAGTTACACAATGACCCTCACCCTGAATAAACAGTGACTCTGTACAGTTACACAGTGACCCTCACCCTGAATAAACAGTGACTCTGTGCAGTTACACAGTGATCTCACCCTGAATAAACAGTGACTCTGCACAGTTACACAGTGACCCTCACTCTGAATAAACAGTAACTCTGTACAGTTACACAGTGATCTCACCCTGAATAAACAGTAACTCTGTACAGTTACACAGTGACCCTCACTCTGAATAAACAGTGACTCTGTACAGTTACACAGTGACCCTCACCCTGAATAAACAGTGACTCTGTACAGATACACAGTGAGTGACCCTCACCCTGAATAAACAGTGACTCTGTACAGTTACACAGTGTCCCTCACCCTGAATAAACAGTGAATCTGTACAGTCATACAGTGACCCTCACTCTGAATAAACAGTGACTCTGTACAGTAACCCAGTGATCTCACCCTGAATAAACAGTGACTCTGTACAGTTACACAGTGAGTGACACTCACCCTGAATGAACAGTGACTCTGCACAGTTAGACAAAGACCCTCACCCTCAATTAACAGTGACTCTGTACAGTTACAACGTGAGTGACCCTCACCCTGCATAAACAGTGACTCTGTACAGTTACACAATGACCCTCACCCTGACTAAACAGTGACTCTGTACAGTTACACAGTGACCCTCACCCTGAATAAACAGTGACTCTGTACAGTTATACAGTGACCCTCACCCTGAATAAACAGTGACTCTGTACAGTTACACAGTGACCCTCACTCTGAATAAACAGTAACTCTGTGCAGTTACACAGTGAGTGACCCTCACTCTGAATAAACAGTGACTCTGTACAGTTACACAGTGATCTCACCTTGAATAAACAGTGACTCTGTACAGTTACACAGTGACCCTCACCCTGAATAAACCCTAACTCTGTACAGTAACACAGTGACTCTCACCCTGAATAAACCGTGACTCTGTACAGTTAAACAGTGACGCTCACTCTGAATAAACAGTGACTGTGTACAGTTACACAGTGAGCGACCCTCACCCTGAATAAATAGTGACTCTGTACAGTTACGCAGTGACCTTCACCCTGAATAAAAAGTGACTCTGTACAGTTACACAGTGAGTGACCCTCACCCTGCATAAACAGTGACTCTGTACAGTTACACAATGGCCCTCACCCTGAATAAACAGTGACTCTGCACAGTTACACAGTGACCCTCACCCTGAATAAACAGTGACTCTGCACAGTTATACAGTGACCCTCACCCTGAATAAACAGTGACTCTGTACAGTTACGCAGCGACCCTCACCCTGAATAAACAGTGATTCTGTACAGTTACACAGTGAGTGACCCTCACCCAGAATAAACAGTAACTCTGTACAGTTACACAGTGAGTGACCCTCACTCTGAATAAACAGTGACTCTGTACAGTTACGCAGTGACCCTCACCCTGAATAAACAGTGACTCTGTACAGTTACACAGTGAGTGACCCTCACCTGAATAAACAGTGACTCTGTACAGTTACACAGTGAGTGACCCTCACCCTGAATAAACAGTGACTGTGTACATTTACACAATTACCCTCACCCTGAATAAACAGTGACTCTGTACAGTTACACAGTGATCCTCACCCTGAATAAACAGTGACTCTGTACAGTTATACAGTGACCCTCACCCTGAATAAACAGTGACTCTGTACAGTTACACAGTGATCTCACCCAGAATAAACAGTGACTCTGTACAGTTACACAGTGAGTGACCCTCTCTCTGAATAAACAGTGACTCTGTACAGTTACATAGTGATCTCACCCTGAATAAACAGTGACTCTGTACAGTTACACAGTGACCCTCACTCTGAATAAACAGTGACTCTGTACAGTTACACAGTGATCTCACCCTGAATAAACAGTGACTCTGTACAGTTATGCAGTGACCCTCACCCTGAATAAACAGTGACTCTGTACAGTTACACAGTGAGTGACCCTCACACTGAATGAATAGTGACTCTGTACATTTACGCAGTGACCCTCACCCTGAATAAACAGTGACTCTGTACAATTACACAGTGAGTGACCCTCACGCTGAATAAACAGTGACTCTGTACAGTTACACAATGACCCTCACCCTGAATAACAGTGACTCTGTACAGTTACACAGTGACCCTCACTCTGAATAAACAGTGACTCTGTACTGTTATACAGTGACCCTCACCCTGAATAAACAGTGACTCTGTACAGTTACACAGTGATCTCACCCTGAATAAACAGTGACTATGTACAGTTACACAGTGACCCTCACTCTGAATAAACAGTGACTCTGTACAGTTACACAGTAATCTCACCCTGAATAAACAGTGACTCTGTACAGTTACACAGTGAGTGACCCTCACCCTGAATAAACAGTGACTCTGTACAGTTACACAGCGACCCTCACTCTGAATAAACAGTGACTCTGTACAGTTACATACTGAGTGACCCTCACCCTGAATAAACAGTGACTCTGTACAGTTACACAGTGAGTGACCCTGGCCCTGAATAAACAGTGACTCTGTACAGTTATACAGTGAGTGACTCTCACCCTGAGTAAACAGTGACTCTGTACAGTTACACAGTGAGTGACGCTCACCCTGAATAAACAGTGACTCTGTACAGTTACACTATCACCCTCACCCTGAATAAACAGTGACTCTGTACAGTTACACAATGACCCTCAACCTGAATAAACAGTGACTCTGTACAGTTATACAGTGACACTCACCCTGAATAAACAGTGACTCTGCACAGTTACACAGTGATCTCACCCTGAATAAACAGTGACTCTGTACAGTTACACAGTGACCCTCACTCTGAATAAACAGTGACTCTGTACAGTAACACAGTGATCTCACCCTGAATAAACAGTAACTCTGTACAGTTACACAGTGACCCTCACTCTGAATAAACAGTAACTCTGTACAGTTATACAATGAGTGACCCTCAGTCTGAATAAACAGTGACTCTGTACAGTTACACAGTGATCTCACCCTGAATAAACAGTGACTATGTACAGTTACACAGTGACCCTCACTCTGAATAAACAGTGACTCTGTACAGTTACACAGTGATCTCACCCTGAATAAACAGTGACTCTGTACAGTTACACAGGGACCCTCACTCTGAATAAACAGTGACTTTGTACAGTTACACAGTGATCTCACCCTGAATAAACAGTGACTATGTACAGTTACACAGTGACCCTCACTCTGAATAAACAGTGACTCTGTACAGTTCCACAGTGATCTCACCCTGAATAAACAGTAACTCTGTACAGTTACACAGTGACCCTCACTCTGAATAAACAGTAACTCTGTACAGTTACACAGTGACCCTCACTCTGAATAAACAGTGACTATGTACAGTAACACACTGATCTCACGCTGAATAAACAGTGACTCTGTACAGTTACACAGTGATCTCACCCTGAATAAACAGTGACTCTGTACAGTTACACAGTGACCCTCACTCTGAATAACCAGTGACTCTGTACAGTTACACAATGATCTCACCCTGAATGAACAGTAACTCTGTACAGTTACACAGTGACCCTCACTCCGAATAAACAGTAACTCTGTACAGTTACACAGTGAGTGACCCTCACTCTGAATAAACAGTGACTCTGTACAGTTACACAGTGATCTCACCCTGAATAAACAGTGACTCTGTACAGTTACACAGTGACCCTCACCCTGAATAAACAGTAACTCTGTACAGTAACACAGTGACTCTCACCTGAATAAACAGTGACTCTGTACAGTTACGCAGTGACCCTCACCCTGAATAAACAGTGATTCTGTACAGTTACACAGTGAGTGACCCTCACCCAGAATAAACAGTAACTCTGTACAGTTACACAGTGAGTGACCCTCACTCTGAATAAACAGTGACTCTGTACAGTTACGCAGTGACCCTCACCCTGAATAAACAGTGACTCTGTACAGTTACACAGTGAGTGACCCTCACCCTGAATAAACAGTGACTCTGTACAGTTACACAGTGAGTGACCCTCACCCTGAATAAACAGTGACTGTGTACATTTACACAATTACCCTCACCCTGAATAAACAGTGACTCTGTACAGTTACACAGTGATCCTCACCCTGAATAAACAGTGACTCTGTACAGTTATACAGTGACCCTCACCCTGAATAAACAGTGACTCTGTACAGTTACACAGTGATCTCACCCTGAATAAACAGTGACTCTGTACAGTTACACAGTGAGTGACCCTCTCTCTGAATAAACAGTGACTCTGTACAGTTACATAGTGATCTCACCCTGAATAAACAGTGACTCTGTACAGTTACACAGTGACCCTCACTCTGAATAAACAGTGACTCTGTACAGTTACACAGTGATCTCACCCTGAATAAACAGTGACTCTGTACAGTTATGCAGTGACCCTCACCCTGAATAAACAGTGACTCTGTACAGTTACACAGTGAGTGACCCTCACACTGAATGAATAGTGACTCTGTACATTTACGCAGTGACCCTCACCCTGAATAAACAGTGACTCTGTACAGTTACACAGTGAGTGACCCTCACGCTGAATAAACAGTGACTCTGTACAGTTACACAATGACCCTCACCCTGAATAACAGTGACTCTGTACAGTTACACAGTGACCCTCACTCTGAATAAACAGTGACTCTGTACTGTTATACAGTGACCCTCACCCTGAATAAACAGTGACTCTGTACAGTTACACAGTGATCTCACCCTGAATAAACAGTGACTATGTACAGTTACACAGTGACCCTCACTCTGAATAAACAGTGACTCTGTACAGTTACACAGTGATCTCACCCTGAATAAACAGTGACTCTGTACAGTTACACAGTGAGTGACCCTCACCCTGAATAAACAGTGACTCTGTACAGTTACACAATGACCCTCACCCTGAATAAACAGTGACTCTGTACAGTTACACAGCGACCCTCACTCTGAATAAACAGTGACTCTGTACAGTTACATACTGAGTGACCCTCACCCTGAATAAACAGTGACTCTGTACAGTTACACAGTGAGTGACCCTCGCCCTGCATAAACAGTGACTCTGTACAGTTATACAGTGAGTGACTCTCACCCTGAATAAACAGTGACTCTGTACAGTTACACAGTGAGTGACCCTCACCCTGAATAAACAGTGACTCTGTACAGTTACACTATCACCCTCACCCTGAATAATCAGTGACTCTGTACAGTTACACAATGACCCTCAACCTGAATAAACAGTGACTCTGTACAGTTATACAGTGACACTCACCCTGAATAAACAGTGACTCTGCACAGTTACACAGTGATCTCACCCTGAATAAACAGTGACTCTGTACAGTTACACAGTGACCCTCACTCTGAATAAACAGTGACTCTGTACAGTAACACAGTGATCTCACCCTGAATAAACAGTAACTCTGTACAGTTACACAGTGACCCTCACTCTGAATAAACAGTAACTCTGTACAGTTATACAATGAGTGACCCTCAGTCTGAATAAACAGTGACTCTGTACAGTTACACAGTGATCTCACCCTGAATAAACAGTGACTATGTACAGTTACACAGTGACCCTCACTCTGAATAAACAGTGACTCTGTACAGTTACACAGTGATCTCACCCTGAATAAACAGTGACTCTGTACAGTTACACAGGGACCCTCACCCTGAATAAACAGTGACTTTGTACAGTTACACAGTGATCTCACCCTGAATAAACAGTGACTATGTACAGTTACACAGTGACCCTCACTCTGAATAAACAGTGACTCTGTACAGTTCCACAGTGATCTCACCCTGAATAAACAGTAACTCTGTACAGTTACACAGTGACCCTCACTCTGAATAAACAGTAAGTCTGTACAGTTACACAGTGACCCTCACTCTGAATAAACAGTGACTATGTACAGTAACACACTGATCTCACGCTGAATAAACAGTGACTCTGTACAGTTACACAGTGATCTCACCCTGAATAAACAGTGACTCTGTACAGTTACACAGTGACCCTCACTCTGAATAAACAGTAACTCTGTACAGTTACACAGTGAGTGACCCTCACTCTGAATAAACAGTGACTCTGTACAGTTACACAGTGATCTCACCCTGAATAAACAGTGACTCTGTACAGTTACACAGTGACCCTCACCCTGAATAAACAGTAACTCTGTACAGTAACACAGTGACTCTCACCCTGAATAAACAGTGACTCTGTACAGTAACACAGTGACCCTCACTCTGAATAAACAGTGACTCTGTACAGTTAGATAGTGATCCTCACCCTGAATAAACAGTGACTCTGTACAGTTATACAGTGACCCTCACCCTGAATAAACAGTGACTCTGTACAGTTACAAAGTGAGTGACCCTCACCCAGAATAAACAGTAACTCTGTACAGTTACACTGACCCTCACTCTGAATAAACAGTAACTCTGTACAGTTACACAGTGAGTGACCCTCACCCTGAATAAACAGTGACTCTGTACAGTTATGCAGTGAGTGACCCTCACACTGAATAAAAAGTGATTCTGTACAGTTACACGGTGACCCTCACTCTGAATAAACAGTGATTCTGTACAGTTACACAGTGAGTGACCATCACTCTGAATAAACAGTGACTCTGTACGGTTACGCAGTGAGTGACCCTCACCCTAAATAAACAGTGACTCTGTACAGTTACACAATGACCCTCACCCTGAATAAACAGTGACTCTGTACAGTTACAGTGTCCCTCACCCTGAATAAACAGTGAATCTGTACAGTCATACAGTGACCCTCACTCTGAATAAACAGTGACTCTGTACAGTTACACAGTGATCTCACCCTGAATAAACAGTGACTCTGTACAGTTACAACGTGAGTGACCCTCACCCTGAATGAACACTGACTCTGCACAGTTATACAATGACCCTCACCCTAAATAAACAGTGACTCTGTACAGTTACAACGTGAGTGACCCTCACCCTGCATTAACAGTGACTCTGTACAGTTACACAATGATCCTCACCCTGAATAAACAGTGACTCTGTACAGTTACACAGTGACCCTCACTCTGAATAAACAGTGACTCTGTACAGTAACACAGTGATCTCACCCTGAATAAACAGTAACTCTGTACAGTTACACAGTGACACTCACTCTGAATAAACAGTAACTCTGTACAGTTACACTGTGAGCGACCCTCAGTCTGAATAAACAGTGACTCTGTACAGTTACACAGTGATCTCACCCTGAATAAACAGTGACTCTGTACAGTTACACAGTGACCCTCACCCTGAATAAACAGTGACTTTGTACAGTTACACAGTGATCTCACCCTGAATAAACAGTGACTCTGTACAGTTACACAGTGACCCTCACTCTGAATAAACAGTGACTCTGTACAGTAACACAGTGATCTCACCCTGAATAAACAGTAACTCTGTACAGTTACACAGTGACCCTCACTCTGAATAAACAGTAACTCTGTACAGTTACACTGTGAGTGACCCTCACTCTGAATAAACAGTGACTCTGTACAGTTACACAGTGATCTCACCCTGAATAAACAGTGACTCTGTACAGTTACACAGTGACCCTCACCCTGAATAAACAGTAACTCTGTACAGTAACACAGTGACTCTCACCCTGAATAAACAGTGACTCTGTACAGTTACGCAGTGACCCTCACCCTGAATAAACAGTGATTCTGTACAGTTACACAGTGAGTGACCCTCACCCAGAATAAACAGTAACTCTGTACAGTTACACAGTGAGTGACCCTCACTCTGAATAAACAGTGACTCTGTACAGTTACGCAGTGACCCTCACCCTGAATAAACAGTGACTCTGTACAGTTACACAGTGAGTGACCCTCACCCTGAATAAACAGTGACTCTGTACAGTTACACAGTGAGTGACCCTCACCCTGAATAAACAGTGACTGTGTACATTTACACAATTACCCTCACCCTGAATAAACAGTGACTCTGTACAGTTACACAGTGATCCTCACCCTGAATAAACAGTGACTCTGTACAGTTATACAGTGACCCTCACCCTGAATAAACAGTGACTCTGTACAGTTACACAGTGATCTCACCCTGAATAAACAGTGACTCTGTACAGTTACACAGTGAGTGACCCTCTCTCTGAATAAACAGTGACTCTGTACAGTTACATAGTGATCTCACCCTGAATAAACAGTGACTCTGTACAGTTACACAGTGACCCTCACTCTGAATAAACAGTGACTCTGTACAGTTACACAGTGATCTCACCCTGAATAAACAGTGACTCTGTACAGTTATGCAGTGACCCTCACCCTGAATAAACAGTGACTCTGTACAGTTACACAGTGAGTGACCCTCACGCTGAATAAACAGTGACTCTGTACAGTTACACAATGACCCTCACCCTGAATAACAGTGACTCTGTACAGTTACACAGTGACCCTCACTCTGAATAAACAGTGACTCTGTACTGTTATACAGTGACCCTCACCCTGAATAAACAGTGACTCTGTACAGTTACACAGTGATCTCACCCTGAATAAACAGTGACTATGTACAGTTACACAGTGACCCTCACTCTGAATAAACAGTGACTCTGTACAGTTACACAGTGATCTCACCCTGAATAAACAGTGACTCTGTACAGTTACACAGTGAGTGACCCTCACCCTGAATAAACAGTGACTCTGTACAGTTACACAATGACCCTCACCCTGAATAAACAGTGACTCTGTACAGTTACACAGCGACCCTCACTCTGAATAAACAGTGACTCTGTACAGTTACATACTGAGTGACCCTCACCCTGAATAAACAGTGACTCTGTACAGTTACACAGTGAGTGACCCTCGCCCTGAATAAACAGTGACTCTGTACAGTTATACAGTGAGTGACTCTCACCCTGAATAAACAGTGACTCTGTACAGTTACACAGTGAGTGACCCTCACCCTGAATAAACAGTGACTCTGTACAGTTACACTATCACCCTCACCCTGAATAAACAGTGACTCTGTACAGTTACACAATGACCCTCAACCTGAATAAACAGTGACTCTGTACAGTTATACAGTGACACTCACCCTGAATAAACAGTGACTCTGCACAGTTACACAGTGATCTCACCCTGAATAAACAGTGACTCTGTACAGTTACACAGTGACCCTCACTCTGAATAAACAGTGACTCTGTACAGTAACACAGTGATCTCACCCTGAATAAACAGTAACTCTGTACAGTTACACAGTGACCCTCACTCTGAATAAACAGTAACTCTGTACAGTTATACAATGAGTGACCCTCAGTCTGAATAAACAGTGACTCTGTACAGTTACACAGTGATCTCACCCTGAATAAACAGTGACTATGTACAGTTACACAGTGACCCTCACTCTGAATAAACAGTGACTCTGTACAGTTACACAGTGATCTCACCCTGAATAAACAGTGACTCTGTACAGTTACACAGGGACCCTCACCCTGAATAAACAGTGACTTTGTACAGTTACACAGTGATCTCACCCTGAATAAACAGTGACTATGTACAGTTACACAGTGACCCTCACTCTGAATAAACAGTGACTCTGTACAGTTCCACAGTGATCTCACCCTGAATAAACAGTAACTCTGTACAGTTACACAGTGACCCTCACTCTGAATAAACAGTAACTCTGTACAGTTACACAGTGACCCTCACTCTGAATAAACAGTGACTATGTACAGTAACACACTGATCTCACGCTGAATAAACAGTGACTCTGTACAGTTACACAGTGATCTCACCCTGAATAAACAGTGACTCTGTACAGTTACACAGTGACCCTCACTCTGAATAACCAGTGACTCTGTACAGTTACACAATGATCTCACCCTGAATGAACAGTAACTCTGTACAGTTACACAGTGACCCTCACTCTGAATAAACAGTAACTCTGTACAGTTACACAGTGAGTGACCCTCACTCTGAATAAACAGTGACTCTGTACAGTTACACAGTGATCTCACCCTGAATAAACAGTGACTCTGTACAGTTACACAGTGACCCTCACCCTGAATAAACAGTAACTCTGTACAGTAACACAGTGACTCTCACCCTGAATAAACAGTGACTCTGTACAGTAACACAGTGACCCTCACTCTGAATAAACAGTGACTCTGTACAGTTAGATAGTGATCCTCACCCTGAATAAACAGTGACTCTGTACAGTTATACAGTGACCCTCACCCTGAATAAACAGTGACTCTGTACAGTTACAAAGTGAGTGACCCTCACCCAGAATAAACAGTAACTCTGTACAGTTACACTGACCCTCACTCTGAATAAACAGTAACTCTGTACAGTTACACAGTGAGTGACCCTCACCCTGAATAAACAGTGACTCTGTACAGTTATGCAGTGAGTGACCCTCACACTGAATAAAAAGTGATTCTGTACAGTTACACGGTGACCCTCACTCTGAATAAACAGTGATTCTGTACAGTTACACAGTGAGTGACCATCACTCTGAATAAACAGTGACTCTGTACGGTTACGCAGTGAGTGACCCTCACCCTAAATAAACAGTGACTCTGTACAGTTACACAATGACCCTCACCCTGAATAAACAGTGACTCTGTACAGTTACAGTGTCCCTCACCCTGAATAAACAGTGAATCTGTACAGTCATACAGTGACCCTCACTCTGAATAAACAGTGACTCTGTACAGTTACACAGTGATCTCACCCTGAATAAACAGTGACTCTGTACAGTTACAACGTGAGTGACCCTCACCCTGAATGAACACTGACTCTGCACAGTTATACAATGACCCTCACCCTAAATAAACAGTGACTCTGTACAGTTACAACGTGAGTGACCCTCACCCTGCATTAACAGTGACTCTGTACAGTTACACAATGATCCTCACCCTGAATAAACAGTGACTCTGTACAGTTACACAGTGACCCTCACTCTGAATAAACAGTGACTCTGTACAGTAACACAGTGATCTCACCCTGAATAAACAGTAACTCTGTACAGTTACACAGTGACACTCACTCTGAATAAACAGTAACTCTGTACAGTTACACTGTGAGCGACCCTCAGTCTGAATAAACAGTGACTCTGTACAGTTACACAGTGATCTCACCCTGAATAAACAGTGACTCTGTACAGTTACACAGTGACCCTCACCCTGAATAAACAGTGACTTTGTACAGTTACACAGTGATCTCACCCTGAATAAACAGTGACTCTGTACAGTTACACAGTGACCCTCACTCTGAATAAACAGTGACTCTGTACAGTAACACAGTGATCTCACCCTGAATAAACAGTAACTCTGTACAGTTACACAGTGACCCTCACTCTGAATAAACAGTAACTCTGTACAGTTACACTGTGAGCGACCCTCAGTCTGAATAAACAGTGACTCTGTACAGTTACACAGTGATCTCACCCTGAATAAACAGTGACTCTGTACAGTTACACAGTGACCCTCACCCTGAATAAACAGTGACTTTGTACAGTTACACAGTGATCTCACCCTGAATAAACAGTGACTATGTACAGTTACACAGTGACCCTCACTCTGAATAAACAGTGACTCTGTACAGTTACACAGTGATCTCACCCTGAATAAACAGTAACTCTGTACAGTTACACAGTGACCCTCACTCTGAATAAACAGCAACTCTGTACAGTTACACAGCGACCCTCACTCTGAATAAACAGTTTTTCTGTACAGTTACACAGTGATCTCACCCTGAATAAACAGTAACTCTGTACAGTTACACAGTGACCCTCACTCTGAATAAACAGTAACTCTGTACAGTTACACAGTGACCCTCACTCTGAATAAACAGTGACTATGTACAGTAACACACTGATCTCACCCTGAATAAACAGTGACTCTGTACAGTTACACAGTGATCTCACCCTGAATAAACAGTGACACTGTACAGTTACACAGTGACCCTCACTCTGAATAAACAGTGACTCTGTACAGTTACACAATGATCTCACCCTGAATAAACAGTAACTCTGTACAGTTACAAAGTGACCCTCACTCTGAATAAACAGTAACTCTGTACAGTTACACAGTGAGTGACCCTCACTCTGAATAAGCAGTGAGTCTGTACAGTTACACAGTGATCTCACCCTGAATAAACAGTGACTCTGTACAGTTACACAGTGACCCTCACCCTGAATAAACAGTAACTCTGTACAGTAACACAGTGACTCTCACCCTGAATAAACAGTGACTCCGTACAGTTACACAGTGACCCTCACTCTGAATAAACAGTGACTCTGTACAGTTACACAGTGAGCGACCCTCACCCTGAATAAATAGTGACTCTGTACAGTTACGCAGTGACTTTCACCCTGAATAAAAAGTGACTCTGTACAGTTACACAGTGAGTGACCCTCACCCTGCATAAACAGTGACTCTGTACAGTTACACAATGACCCTCACCCTGAATAAACAGTGACTCTGTACAGTTACACAGTGACCCTCACCCTGAATAAACAGTGACTCTGTACAGTTACACAGTGATCTCACCCTGAATAAACAGGGACTCTGCACAGTTACACAGTGACCCTCACTCTGAATAAACAGTAACTCTGTGCAGTTACACAGTGATCTCACCCTGAATAAACGGTAACTCTGTACAGTTACACAGTGACCGTCACTCTGAATAAACAGTGACTCTGTACAGTTACGCAGTGACCCTCACCCTGAATAAACAGTGAAGCTGAACAGATACACAGTGAGTGACCCTCACCCTGAATAAACAGTGACTCTGTACAGTTACACAATGACCCTCACCCTGAATGAACAGTGACTCTGCACAGTTACACAGTGTCCCTCACCCTGAATAAACAGTGAATCTGTACAGTCATACAGTGACCCTCACTCTGAATAAATAGTGACTCTGTACAGTAACAAAGTGATCTCACCCTGCATAAACAGTGACTCTGTACAGTTACACCATGACCCTCACCCTGAATAAACAGTGACTCTGTACAGTTACACAGTGACCCTCACTCTGAATAAACAGTGACTCTGTACAGTTACACAGTGATCTCACCCTGAATAAACAGTAACTCTGTACAGTTACACAGTGACCCTCACCCTGAATAAACAGTGACTCTGTACAGTTACACAGTGAGTGACCCTCGCCCTGAATAAACAGTGACTCTGTACAGTTATACAGTGAGTGACTCTCACCCTGAATAAACAGTGACTCTGTACAGTTACACAGTGAGTGACCCTCACCCTGAATAAACAGTGACTCTGTACAGTTACACTATCACCCTCACCCTGAATAAACAGTGACTCTGTACAGTTACACAATGACCCTCAACCTGAATAAACAGTGACTCTGTACAGTTATACAGTGACACTCACCCTGAATAAACAGTGACTCTGCACAGTTACACAGTGATCTCACCCTGAATAAACAGTGACTCTGTACAGTTACACAGTGACCCTCACTCTGAATAAACAGTGACTCTGTACAGTAACACAGTGATCTCACCCTGAATAAACAGTAACTCTGTACAGTTACACAGTGACCCTCACTCTGAATAAACAGTAACTCTGTACAGTTATACAATGAGTGACCCTCAGTCTGAATAAACAGTGACTCTGTACAGTTACACAGTGATCTCACCCTGAATAAATAGTGACTATGTACAGTTACACAGTGACCCTCACTCTGAATAAACAGTGACTCTGTACAGTTACACAGTGATCTCACCCTGAATAAACAGTGACTCTGTACAGTTACACAGGGACCCTCACCCTGAATAAACAGTGACTTTGTACAGTTACACAGTGATCTCACCCTGAATATACAGTGACTATGTACAGTTACACAGTGACCCTCACTCTGAATAAACAGTGACTCTGTACAGTTCCACAGTGATCTCACCCTGAATAAACAGTAACTCTGTACAGTTACACAGTGACCCTCACTCTGAATAAACAGTAACTCTGTACAGTTACACAGTGACCCTCACTCTGAATAAACAGTGACTATGTACAGTAACACACTGATCTCACGCTGAATAAACAGTGACTCTGTACAGTTACACAGTGATCTCACCCTGAATAAACAGTGACACTGTACAGTTACACAGTCGCCCTCACTCTGAATAAACAGTGACTCTGTACAGTTACACAATGATCTCACCCTGAATAAACAGTAACTCTGTACAGTTACACAGTGACCCTCACTCTGAATAAACAGTAACTCTGTACAGTTACACAGTGAGTGACCATCACTCTGAATAAACAGTGACTCTGTACAGTTACACAGTGATCTCACCCTGAATAAACAGTGACTCTGTACAGTTACACAGTGACCCTCACCCTGAATAAACAGTAACTCTGTACAGTAACACAGTGACTCTCACCCTGAATAAACAGTGACTCTGTACAGTTACACAGTGACCCTCACTCTGAATAAACAGTGACTCTGTACAGTTACATAGTGATCCTCACCCTGAATAAACAGTGACTCTGTACAGTTATACAGTGACCCTCACCCTGAATAAACAGTGACTCTGTACAGTTACAAAGTGAGTGACCCTCACCCAGAATAAACAGTAACTCTGTACAGTTACACTGACCCTCACTCTGAATAAACAGTAACTCTGTACAGTTACACAGTGAGTGACCCTCACCCTGAATAAACAGTGACTCTGTACAGTTATGCAGTGAGTGACCCTCACACTGAATAAAAAGTGATTCTGTACAGTTACACGGTGACCCTCACTCTGAATAAACAGTGATTCTGTACAGTTACACAGTGAGTGACCCTCACTCTGAATAAACAGTGACTCTGTACAGTTACGCAGTGACCCTCACCCTGAATAAACAGTGACTCTGTACAGATACACAGTGAGTGACCCTCACCCTAAATAAACAGTGACTCTGTACAGTTACACAATGACCCTCACCCTGAATAAACAGTGACTCTGTACAGTTACAGTGTCCCTCACCCTGAATAAACAGTGAATCTGTACAGTCATACAGTGACCCTCACTCTGAATAAACAGTGACTCTGTACAGTTACACAGTGATCTCACCCTGAATAAACAGTGACTCTGTACAGTTACAACGTGAGTGACCCTCACCCTGAATGAACACTGACTCTGCACAGTTATACAATGACCCTCACCCTAAATAAACAGTGACTCTGTACAGTTACAACGTGAGTGACCCTCACCCTGCATTAACAGTGACTCTGTACAGTTACACAATGACCCTCACCCTGAATAAACAGTGACTCTGCACAGTTACACAGTGACCCTCACTCTGAATAAACAGTGACTCTGTACAGTAACACAGTGATCTCACCCTGAATAAACAGTAACTCTGTACAGTTACACAGTGACCCTCACTCTGAATAAACAGTAACTCTGTACAGTTACACAGTGAGTGACCCTCAATCTGAATAAACAGTGACTCTGTACAGTTACACAGTGTTCTCACCCTGAATAAACAGTGACTATGTACAGTTACACAGTGACCCTCACTCTGAATAAACAGTGACTCTGTACAGTTACACAGTGATCTCACCCTGAATAAACAGTGACTCTGTACAGTTACACAGTGACCCTCACCCTGAATAAACAGTGACTTTGTACAGTTACACAGTGATCTCACCCTGAATAAACAGTGACTATGTACAGTTACACAGTGACCCTCACTCTGAATAAACAGTGACTCTGTACAGTTACACAGTGATCTCACCCTGAATAAACAGTAACTCTGTACAGTTACACAGTGACCCTCACTCTGAATAAACAGCAACTCTGTACAGTTACACAGCGACCCTCACTCTGAATAAACAGTGACTCTGTACAGTTACACAGTGATCTCACCCTGAATAAACAGTAACTCTGTACAGTTACACAGTGACCCTCACTCTGAATAAACAGTAACTCTGTACAGTTACACAGTGACCCTCACTCTGAATAAACAGTGACTATGTACAGTAAGACACTGATCTCACCCTGAATAAACAGTGACTCTGTACAGTTACACAGTGATCTCACCCTGAATAAACAGTGACACTGTACAGTTACACAGTGACCCTCACTCTGAATAAACTGTGACTCTGTACAGTTACAGAATGATCTCACCCTGAATAAACAGTAAATCTGTACAGTTACAAAGTGACCCTCACTCTGAATAAACAGTAACTCTGTACAGTTACACAGTGAGTGACCCTCACTCTGAATAAACAGTGAGTCTGTACAGTTACACAGTGATCTCACCCTGAATAAACAGTGACTCTGTACAGTTACACAGTGACCCTCACCCTGAATAAACAGTAACTCTGTACAGTAACACAGTGACTCTCACCCTGAATAAACAGTGACTCCGTACAGTTACACAGTGACCCTCACTCTGAATAAACAGTGACTCTGTACAGTTACACAGTGAGCGACCCTCACCCTGAATAAATAGTGACTCTGTACAGTTACGCAGTGACCTTCACCCTGAATAAAAAGTGACTCTGTACAGTTACACAGTGAGTGACCCTCACCCTGCATAAACAGTGACTCTGTACAGTTACACAATGACCCTCACCCTGAATAAACAGTGACTCTGTACAGTTACACAGTGACCCTCACCCTGAATAAACAGTGACTCTGTACAGTTACACAGTGATCTCACCCTGAATAAACAGGGACTCTGCACAGTTACACAGTGACCCTCACTCTGAATAAACAGTAACTCTGTACAGTTACACAGTGATCTCACCCTGAATAAACAGTAACTCTGTACAGTTACACAGTGACCCTCACTCTGAATAAACAGTGACTCTGTACAGTTACGCAGTGACCCTCACCCTGAATAAACAGTGAAGCTGTACAGATACACAGTGAGTGACCCTCACACTGAATAAACAGTGACTCTGTACAGTTACACAATGACCCTCACCCTGAATAAACAGTGACTCTGCACAGTTACACAGTGTCCCTCACCCTGAATAAACAGTGAATCTGTACAGTCATACAGTGACCCTCACTCTGAATAAACAGTGACTCTGTACAGTAACAAAGTGATCTCACCCTGCATAAACAGTGACTCTGTACAGTTACACAATGACCCTCACCCTGAATAAACAGTGACTCTGTACAGTTACACAGTGACCCTCACTCTGAATAAACAGTGACTCTGTACAGTTACACAGTGATCTCACCCTGAATAAACAGTAACTCTGTACAGTTACACAGTGACCCTCACTCTGAATAAACAGTAACTCTGTACAGTAACACAGTGACTCTCACCCTGAATAAACAGTGACTCTGTACAGTTACACAGTGAGTGACCCTCACTCTGAATAAACAGTGATTCTGTACAGTAACACAGTGACTCTCACCCTGAAGAAACAGTGACTGTGTACAGTTACACAGTGAGCGACCGTCACCCTGAATAAATAGTGACTCTGTACAGTTACGCAGTGACCTTCACCCTGAATAAAAAGTGACTCTGTACAGTTACACAGTGAGTGACCCTCACCCTGCATAAACAGTGACTCTGTACAGTTACACAATGACCCTCACCCTGAATAAACAGTGACTCTGTACAGTTACATAGTGACCCTCACGCTGAATAAACAGACTCTGTACAGTTATACAGTGACCCTCACCCTGAATAAACAGTGACTCTGTACAGTTACAAAGTGAGTGACCCTCACCCAGAATAAACAGTAACTCTGTACAGTTACACTGACCCTCACTCTGAATAAACAGTAACTCTGTACAGTTACACAGTGAGTGACCCTCACCCTGAATAAACAGTGACTCTGTACAGTTATGCAGTGAGTGACCCTCACCCTGAATAAAAAGTGATTCTGTACAGTTACACGGTTACCCTCACTCTGAATAAACAGTGATTCTGTACAGTTACACAGTGAGTGACCCTCACTGTGAATAAACAGTGACTCTGTACAGTTACGCAGTGACCCTCACCCTGAATAAACAGTGACTCTGTAGAGATACACAGTGAGTGACCCTCACACTGAATAAACAGTGACTCTGTACAGTTACACAATGACCCTCACCCTGAATAAACAGTGACTCTGTAGAGTTACACAGTGATCTCACCCTGAATAAACAGTGACTCTGTAGAGTTACACAGTGATCTCACCCTGAAAAAACAGTGACTCTGTACAGTTACACAGTGATCTCACCCTGAATAAACAGTGACTCTGTACAGTTACACAGTGAGTGACCCTCACCCTGAATGAACACTGACTCTGCACAGTTACACAATGACCCTCACCCTGAATAAACAGTGACTCTGTACAGTTACAACGTGATGACCCTCACCCTGCATTAACAGTGACTCTGTACAGTTACACAATGACCCTCACCCTGAATAAACAGTGACTCTGTACAGTTATACAGTGACCCTCACCCTTAATAAACAGTGACTCTGTACAGTTACACAGTGATCTCACCCTGAATAAACTGTGACTCTGTACAGTTACACAGTGATCCTCACTCTGAATAAACAGTGACTCTGTACAGTTAGACAGTGATCTCACCCTGAATAAACAGTAACTCTGTACAGTTACACAGTGACCCTCACTCTGAATAAACAGTAACTCTGTACCGTTACACACTGAGTGACCCTCACCCTGAATAAACAGCGACTCTGTACAGTTATGCATTGACCCTAACCCTGAATAAACAGTGAATCTGTAGAGTTACACAGTGATCTCACCCTGAATAAACAGTGACTCTCTACAGTTACACAGTGACTGACCCTCACCCTGAATAAACAGTGACTCTGTACAGTTACACAGTGACCCTCACCCTGAATAAACAGTGACTCTTTACAGTTACACAGTGAGTGACACTCACCCTGAATAAACAGTGATTCTGTACAGTTACACAGTGAGTGACCCACACTCTAAATAAACAGTGACGCTGTACTGATACACAGTGAGTGACCCTCACCCTGAATAAACAGTGACTCTGTACAGTTACACAATGACCCTCACCCTGAATAAACAGTAACTCTGTACAGTTACACAGTGAGCGACCCTCACCCTGAATAAATAGTGACTCTGTACAGTTACGCAGAGACCTTCACTCTGAATAAAAAGTGACTCTGTACAGTTACACAGTGAGTGACCCTCACCCTGCATAAACAGTGACTATGTACAGTTACACAATGACCCTCACCCTGAATAAACAGTGACTCTGTACAGTTACACAGTGACCCTCACCCTGAATAAACAGTGACTCTGTGCAGTTACACAGTGATCTCACCCTGAATAAACAGTGACTCTGCACAGTTACACAGTGACCCTCACTCTGAATAAACAGTAACTCTGTACAGTTACACAGTGATCTCACCCTGAATAAACAGTAACTCTGTACAGTTACACAGTGACCCTCACTCTGAATAAACAGTGACTCTGTACAGTTACGCAGTGACCCTCACCCTGAATAAACAGTGACTCTGTACAGATACACAGTGAGTGACCCTCACCCTGAATAAACAGTGACTCTGTACAGTTACACAGTGTCCCTCACCCTGAATAAACAGTGAATCTGTACAGTCATACAGTGACCCTCACTCTGAATAAACAGTGACTCTGTACAGTAACACAGTGATCTCACCCTGAATAAACAGTGACTCTGTACAGTTACACAGTGAGTGACACTCACCCTGAATGAACAGTGACTCTGCACAGTTAGACAAAGACCCTCACCCTCAATTAACAGTGACTCTGTACAGTTACAACGTGAGTGACCCTCACCCTGCATAAACAGTGACTCTGTACAGTTACACAATGACCCTCACCCTGACTAAACAGTGACTCTGTACAGTTACACAGTGACCCTCACCCTGAATAAACAGTGAATCTGTACATTTATACAGTGACCCTCACCCTGAATAAACAGTGACTCTGTACAGTTACACAGTGACCCTCACTCTGAATAAACAGTAACTCTGTACAGTTACACAGTGAGTGACCCTCACTCTGAATAAACAGTGACTCTGTACAGTTACGCAGTGACCCTCACCCTGAATAAACAGTGAAGCTGTACAGATACACAGTGAGTGACCCTCACCCTGAATAAACAGTGACTCTGTACAGTTACACAATGACCCTCACCCTGAATAAACAGTGACTCTGCACAGTTACACAGTGTCCCTCACCCTGAATAAACAGTGAATCTGTACAGTCATACAGTGACCCTCACTCTGAATAAACAGTGACTCTGTACAGTAACAAAGTGATCTCACCCTGCATAAACAGTGACTCTGTACAGTTACACAATGACCCTCACCCTGAATAAACAGTGACTCTGTACAGTTACACAGTGACCCTCACTCTGAATAAACAGTGACTCTGTACAGTTACACAGTGATCTCACCCTGAATAAACAGTAACTCTGTACAGTTACACAGTGACCCTCACTCTGAATAAACAGTAACTCTGTACAGTAACACAGTGACTCTCACCCTGAATAAACAGTGACTCTGTACAGTTACACAGTGAGTGACCCTCACTCTGAATAAACAGTGATTCTGTACAGTAACACAGTGACTCTCACCCTGAAGAAACAGTGACTGTGTACAGTTACACAGTGAGCGACCGTCACCCTGAATAAATAGTGACTCTGTACAGTTACGCAGTGACCTTCACCCTGAATAAAAAGTGACTCTGTACAGTTACACAGTGAGTGACCCTCACCCTGCATAAACAGTGACTCTGTACAGTTACACAATGACCCTCACCCTGAATAAACTGTGACTCTGTACAGTTACATAGTGACCCTCACCCTGAATAAACAGACTCTGTACAGTTATACAGTGACCCTCACCCTGAATAAACAGTGACTCTGTACAGTTACAAAGTGAGTGACCCTCACCCAGAATAAACAGTAACTCTGTACAGTTACACTGACCCTCACTCTGAATAAACAGTAACTCTGTACAGTTACACAGTGAGTGACCCTCACCCTGAATAAACAGTGACTCTGTACAGTTATGCAGTGAGTGACCCTCACCCTGAATAAAAAGTGATTCTGTACAGTTACACGGTGACCCTCACTCTGAATAAACAGTGATTTTGTACAGTTACACAGTGAGTGACCCTCACTGTGAATAAACAGTGACTCTGTACAGTTACGCAGTGACCCTCACCCTGAATAAACAGTGACTCTGTAGAGATACACAGTGAGTGACCCTCACCCTGAATAAACAGTGACTCTGTACAGTTACACAATGACCCTCACCCTGAATAAACAGTGACTCTGTACAGTTACACAGTGATCTCACCCTGAATAAACAGTGACTCTGTACAGTTACACAGTGATCTCACCCTGAATAAACAGTGACTCTGTACAGTTACACAGTGAGTGACCCTCACCCTGAATGAACACTGACTCTGCACAGTTACACAATGACCCTCACCCTGAATAAACAGTGACTCTGTACAGTTATACAGTGACCCTCACCCTTAATAAACAGTGACTCTGTACAGTTACACAGTGATCTCACCCTGAATAAACTGTGACTCTGTACAGTTACACAGTGATCCTCACTCTGAATAAACAGTGACTCTGTACAGTTAGACAGTGATCTCACCCTGAATAAACAGTAACTCTGTACAGTTACACAGTGACCCTCACTCTGAATAAACAGTAACTCTGTACAGTTACACACTGAGTGACCCTCACCCTGAATAAACAGCGACTCTGTACAGTTATGCATTGACCCTAACCCTGAATAAACAGTGAATCTGTAGAGTTACACAGTGATCTCACCCTGAATAAACAGTGACTCTGTACAGTTACACAGTGACTGACCCTCACCCTGAATAAACAGTGACTCTGTACAGTTACACAGTGACCCTCACCCTGAATAAACAGTGACTCTGTACAGTTACACAGTGAGTGACACTCACCCTGAATAAACAGTGATTCTGTACAGTTACACAGTGAGTGACCCACACTCTAAATAAACAGTGACGCTGTACTGATACACAGTGAGTGACCCTCACCCTGAATAAACAGTGACTCTGTACAGTTACACAATGACCCTCACCCTGAATAAACAGTAACTCTGTACAGTTACACAGTGAGCGACCCTCACCCTGAATAAATAGTGACTCTGTACAGTTACGCAGAGACCTTCACTCTGAATAAAAAGTGACTCTGTACAGTTACACAGTGAGTGACCCTCACCCTGCATAAACAGTGACTCTGTACAGTTAAACAATGACCCTCACCCTGAATAAACAGTGACTCTGTACAGTTACACAGTGAGCCTCACCCTGAATAAACAGTGACTCTGTGCAGTTGCACAGTGATCTCACCCTGAATAAACAGGGACTCTGCACAGTTACACAGTGACCCTCACTCTGAATAAACAGTAACTCTGTACAGTTACACAGTGATCTCACCCTGAATAAACAGTAACTCTGTACAGTTACACAGTGACCCTCACTCTGAATAAACAGTGACTCTGTACAGTTACGCAGTGACCCTTACCCTGAATAAACAGTGACTCTGTACAGATACACAGTGAGTGACCCTCACCCTGAATAAACAGTGACTCTGTACAGTTACACTATCACCCTCACCCTGAATAAACAGTGACTCTGTACAGTTACACAATGACCCTCAACCTGAATAAACAGTGACTCTGTACAGTTATACAGTGACACTCACCCTGAATAAACAGTGACTCTGCACAGTTACACAGTGATCTCACCCTGAATAAACAGTGACTCTGTACAGTTACACAGTGACCCTCACTCTGAATAAACAGTGACTCTGTACAGTAACACAGTGATCTCACCCTGAATAAACAGTAACTCTGTACAGTTACACAGTGACCCTCACTCTGAATAAACAGTAACTCTGTACAGTTATACAATGAGTGACCCTCAGTCTGAATAAACAGTGACTCTGTACAGTTACACAGTGATCTCACCCTGAATAAACAGTGACTATGTACAGTTACACAGTGACCCTCACTCTGAATAAACAGTGACTCTGTACAGTTACACAGTGATCTCACCCTGAATAAACAGTGACTCTGTACAGTTACACAGGGACCCTCACCCTGAATAAACAGTGACTTTGTACAGTTACACAGTGATCTCACCCTGAATAAACAGTGACTATGTACAGTTACACAGTGACCCTCACTCTGAATAAACAGTGACTCTGTACAGTTCCACAGTGATCTCACCCTGAATAAACAGTAACTCTGTACAGTTACACAGTGACCCTCACTCTGAATAAACAGTAACTCTGTACAGTTACACAGTGACCCTCACTCTGAATAAACAGTGACTATGTACAGTAACACACTGATCTCACGCTGAATAAACAGTGACTCTGTACAGTTACACAGTGATCTCACCCTGAATAAACAGTGACTCTGTACAGTTACACAGTGACCCTCACTCTGAATAACCAGTGACTCTGTACAGTTACACAATGATCTCACCCTGAATGAACAGTAACTCTGTACAGTTACACAGTGACCCTCACTCTGAATAAACAGTAACTCTGTACAGTTACACAGTGAGTGACCCTCACTCTGAATAAACAGTGACTCTGTACAGTTACACAGTGATCTCACCCTGAATAAACAGTGACTCTGTACAGTTACACAGTGACCCTCACCCTGAATAAACAGTAACTCTGTACAGTAACACAGTGACTCTCACCCTGAATAAACAGTGACTCTGTACAGTAACACAGTGACCCTCACTCTGAATAAACAGTGACACTGTACAGTTAGATAGTGATCCTCACCCTGAATAAACAGTGACTCTGTACAGTTATACAGTGACCCTCACCCTGAATAAACAGTGACTCTGTACAGTTACAAAGTGAGTGACCCTCACCCAGAATAAACAGTAACTCTGTACAGTTACACTGACCCTCACTCTGAATAAACAGTAACTCTGTACAGTTACACAGTGAGTGACCCTCACCCTGAATAAACAGTGACTCTGTACAGTTATGCAGTGAGTGACCCTCACACTGAATAAAAAGTGATTCTGTACAGTTACACGGTGACCCTCACTCTGAATAAACAGTGATTCTGTACAGTTACACAGTGAGTGACCATCACTCTGAATAAACAGTGACTCTGTACGGTTACGCAGTGAGTGACCCTCACCCTAAATAAACAGTGACTCTGTACAGTTACACAATGACCCTCACCCTGAATAAACAGTGACTCTGTACAGTTACAGTGTCCCTCACCCTGAATAAACAGTGAATCTGTACAGTCATACAGTGACCCTCACTCTGAATAAACAGTGACTCTGTACAGTTACACAGTGATCTCACCCTGAATAAACAGTGACTCTGTACAGTTACAACGTGAGTGACCCTCACCCTGAATGAACACTGACTCTGCACAGTTATACAATGACCCTCACCCTAAATAAACAGTGACTCTGTACAGTTACAACGTGAGTGACCCTCACCCTGCATTAACAGTGACTCTGTACAGTTACACAATGATCCTCACCCTGAATAAACAGTGACTCTGTACAGTTACACAGTGACCCTCACTCTGAATAAACAGTGACTCTGTACAGTAACACAGTGATCTCACCCTGAATAAACAGTAACTCTGTACAGTTACACAGTGACACTCACTCTGAATAAACAGTAACTCTGTACAGTTACACTGTGAGCGACCCTCAGTCTGAATAAACAGTGACTCTGTACAGTTACACAGTGATCTCACCCTGAATAAACAGTGACTCTGTACAGTTACACAGTGACCCTCACCCTGAATAAACAGTGACTTTGTACAGTTACACAGTGATCTCACCCTGAATAAACAGTGACTCTGTACAGTTACACAGTGACCCTCACTCTGAATAAACAGTGACTCTGTACAGTAACACAGTGATCTCACCCTGAATAAACAGTAACTCTGTACAGTTACACAGTGACCCTCACTCTGAATAAACAGTAACTCTGTACAGTTACACTGTGAGCGACCCTCAGTCTGAATAAACAGTGACTCTGTACAGTTACACAGTGATCTCACCCTGAATAAACAGTGACTCTGTACAGTTACACAGTGACCCTCACCCTGAATAAACAGTGACTTTGTACAGTTACACAGTGATCTCACCCTGAATAAACAGTGACTATGTACAGTTACACAGTGACCCTCACTCTGAATAAACAGTGACTCTGTACAGTTACACAGTGATCTCACCCTGAATAAACAGTAACTCTGTACAGTTACACAGTGACCCTCACTCTGAATAAACAGCAACTCTGTACAGTTACACAGCGACCCTCACTCTGAATAAACAGTGACTCTGTACAGTTACACAGTGATCTCACCCTGAATAAACAGTAACTCTGTACAGTTACACAGTGACCCTCACTCTGAATAAACAGTAACTCTGTACAGTTACACAGTGACCCTCACTCTGAATAAACAGTGACTATGTACAGTAACACACTGATCTCACCCTGAATAAACAGTGACTCTGTACAGTTACACAGTGATCTCACCCTGAATAAACAGTGACACTGTACAGTTACACAGTGACCCTCACTCTGAATAAACAGTGACTCTGTACAGTTACACAATGATCTCACCCTGAATAAACAGTAACTCTGTACAGTTACAAAGTGATCCTCACTCTGAATAAACAGTAACTCTGTACAGTTACACAGTGAGTGACCCTCACTCTGAATAAGCAGTGAGTCTGTACAGTTACACAATGACCCTCACCCTGAATAAACAGTGACTCTGTACAGTTACAGTGTCCCTCACCCTGAATAAACAGTGAATCTGTACAGTCATACAGTGACCCTCACTCTGAATAAACAGTGACTCTGTACAGTTACACAGTGATCTCACCCTGAATAAACAGTGACTCTGTACAGTTACAACGTGAGTGACCCTCACCCTGAATGAACACTGACTCTGCACAGTTATACAATGACCCTCACCCTAAATAAACAGTGACTCTGTACAGTTACAACGTGAGTGACCCTCACCCTGCATTAACAGTGACTCTGTACAGTTACACAATGATCCTCACCCTGAATAAACAGTGACTCTGTACAGTTACACAGTGACCCTCACTCTGAATAAACAGTGACTCTGTACAGTAACACAGTGATCTCACCCTGAATAAACAGTAACTCTGTACAGTTACACAGTGACACTCACTCTGAATAAACAGTAACTCTGTACAGTTACACTGTGAGCGACCCTCAGTCTGAATAAACAGTGACTCTGTACAGTTACACAGTGATCTCACCCTGAATAAACAGTGACTCTGTACAGTTACACAGTGACCCTCACCCTGAATAAACAGTGACTTTGTACAGTTACACAGTGATCTCACCCTGAATAAACAGTGACTCTGTACAGTTACACAGTGACCCTCACTCTGAATAAACAGTGACTCTGTACAGTAACACAGTGATCTCACCCTGAATAAACAGTAACTCTGTACAGTTACACAGTGACCCTCACTCTGAATAAACAGTAACTCTGTACAGTTACACTGTGAGCGACCCTCAGTCTGAATAAACAGTGACTCTGTACAGTTACACAGTGATCTCACCCTGAATAAACAGTGACTCTGTACAGTTACACAGTGACCCTCACCCTGAATAAACAGTGACTTTGTACAGTTACACAGTGATCTCACCCTGAATAAACAGTGACTATGTACAGTTACACAGTGACCCTCACTCTGAATAAACAGTGACTCTGTACAGTTACACAGTGATCTCACCCTGAATAAACAGTAACTCTGTACAGTTACACAGTGACCCTCACTCTGAATAAACAGCAACTCTGTACAGTTACACAGCGACCCTCACTCTGAATAAACAGTGACTCTGTACAGTTACACAGTGATCTCACCCTGAATAAACAGTAACTCTGTACAGTTACACAGTGACCCTCACTCTGAATAAACAGTAACTCTGTACAGTTACACAGTGACCCTCACTCTGAATAAACAGTGACTATGTACAGTAACACACTGATCTCACCCTGAATAAACAGTGACTCTGTACAGTTACACAGTGATCTCACCCTGAATAAACAGTGACACTGTACAGTTACACAGTGACCCTCACTCTGAATAAACAGTGACTCTGTACAGTTACACAATGATCTCACCCTGAATAAACAGTAACTCTGTACAGTTACAAAGTGACCCTCACTCTGAATAAACAGTAACTCTGTACAGTTACACAGTGAGTGACCCTCACTCTGAATAAGCAGTGAGTCTGTACAGTTACACAGTGATCTCACCCTGAATAAACAGTGACTCTGTACAGTTACACAGTGACCCTCACCCTGAATAAACAGTAACTCTGTACAGTAACACAGTGACTCTCACCCTGAATAAACAGTGACTCCGTACAGTTACACAGTGACCCTCACTCTGAATAAACAGTGACTCTGTACAGTTACACAGTGAGCGACCCTCACCCTGAATAAATAGTGACTCTGTACAGTTACGCAGTGACTTTCACCCTGAATAAAAAGTGACTCTGTACAGTTACACAGTGAGTGACCCTCACCCTGCATAAACAGTGACTCTGTACAGTTACACAATGACCCTCACCCTGAATAAACAGTGACTCTGTACAGTTACACAGTGACCCTCACCCTGAATAAACAGTGACTCTGTACAGTTACACAGTGATCTCACCCTGAATAAACAGGGACTCTGCACAGTTACACAGTGACCCTCACTCTGAATAAACAGTAACTCTGTGCAGTTACACAGTGATCTCACCCTGAATAAACAGTAACTCTGTACAGTTACACAGTGACCGTCACTCTGAATAAACAGTGACTCTGTACAGTTACGCAGTGACCCTCACCCTGAATAAACAGTGAAGCTGAACAGATACACAGTGAGTGACCCTCACCCTGAATAAACAGTGACTCTGTACAGTTACACAATGACCCTCACCCTGAATGAACAGTGACTCTGCACAGTTACACAGTGTCCCTCACCCTGAATAAACAGTGAATCTGTACAGTCATACAGTGACCCTCACTCTGAATAAATAGTGACTCTGTACAGTAACAAAGTGATCTCACCCTGCATAAACAGTGACTCTGTACAGTTACACCATGACCCTCACCCTGAATAAACAGTGACTCTGTACAGTTACACAGTGACCCTCACTCTGAATAAACAGTGACTCTGTACAGTAACACAGTGATCTCACCCTGAATAAACAGTAACTCTGTACAGTTACACAGTGACCCTCACCCTGAATAAACAGTGACTCTGTACAGTTACACAGTGAGTGACCCTCGCCCTGAATAAACAGTGACTCTGTACAGTTATACAGTGAGTGACTCTCACCCTGAATAAACAGTGACTCTGTACAGTTACACAGTGAGTGACCCTCACCCTGAATAAACAGTGACTCTGTACAGTTACACTATCACCCTCACCCTGAATAAACAGTGACTCTGTACAGTTACACAATGACCCTCAACCTGAATAAACAGTGACTCTGTACAGTTATACAGTGACACTCACCCTGAATAAACAGTGACTCTGCACAGTTACACAGTGATCTCACCCTGAATAAACAGTGACTCTGTACAGTTACACAGTGACCCTCACTCTGAATAAACAGTGACTCTGTACAGTAACACAGTGATCTCACCCTGAATAAACAGTAACTCTGTACAGTTACACAGTGACCCTCACTCTGAATAAACAGTAACTCTGTACAGTTATACAATGAGTGACCCTCAGTCTGAATAAACAGTGACTCTGTACAGTTACACAGTGATCTCACCCTGAATAAATAGTGACTATGTACAGTTACACAGTGACCCTCACTCTGAATAAACAGTGACTCTGTACAGTTCCACAGTGATCTCACCCTGAATAAACAGTAACTCTGTACAGTTACACAGTGACCCTCACTCTGAATAAACAGTAACTCTGTACAGTTACACAGTGACCCTCACTCTGAATAAACAGTGACTATGTACAGTAACACACTGATCTCACGCTGAATAAACAGTGACTCTGTACAGTTACACAGTGATCTCACCCTGAATAAACAGTGACACTGTACAGTTACACAGTCGCCCTCACTCTGAATAAACAGTGACTCTGTACAGTTACACAATGATCTCACCCTGAATAAACAGTAACTCTGTACAGTTACACAGTGACCCTCACCCTGAATAAACAGTAACTCTGTACAGTAACACAGTGACTCTCACCCTGAATAAACAGTGACTCTGTACAGTTACACAGTGACCCTCACTCTGAATAAACAGTGACTCTGTACAGTTACATAGTGATCCTCACCCTGAATAAACAGTGACTCTGTACAGTTATACAGTGACCCTCACCCTGAATAAACAGTGACTCTGTACAGTTACAAAGTGAGTGACCCTCACCCAGAATAAACAGTAACTCTGTACAGTTACACTGACCCTCACTCTGAATAAACAGTAACTCTGTACAGTTACACAGTGAGTGACCCTCACCCTGAATAAACAGTGACTCTGTACAGTTATGCAGTGAGTGACCCTCACACTGAATAAAAAGTGATTCTGTACAGTTACACGGTGACCCTCACTCTGAATAAACAGTGATTCTGTACAGTTACACAGTGAGTGACCCTCACTCTGAATAAACAGTGACTCTGTACAGTTACACAGTGATCTCACCCTGAATAAACAGTAACTCTGTACAGTTACACAGTGACCCTCACCCTGAATAAACAGTGACTCTGTACAGTTACACAGTGAGTGACCCTCGCCCTGAATAAACAGTGACTCTGTACAGTTATACAGTGAGTGACTCTCACCCTGAATAAACAGTGACTCTGTACAGTTACACAGTGAGTGACCCTCACCCTGAATAAACAGTGACTCTGTACAGTTACACTATCACCCTCACCCTGAATAAACAGTGACTCTGTACAGTTACACAATGACCCTCAACCTGAATAAACAGTGACTCTGTACAGTTATACAGTGACACTCACCCTGAATAAACAGTGACTCTGCACAGTTACACAGTGATCTCACCCTGAATAAACAGTGACTCTGTACAGTTACACAGTGACCCTCACTCTGAATAACAGTGACTCTGTACAGTAACACAGTGATCTCACCCTGAATAAACAGTAACTCTGTACAGTTACACAGTGACCCTCACTCTGAATAAACAGTAACTCTGTACAGTTATACAATGAGTGACCCTCAGTCTGAATAAACAGTGACTCTGTACAGTTACACAGTGATCTCACCCTGAATAAATAGTGACTATGTACAGTTACACAGTGACCCTCACTCTGAATAAACAGTGACTCTGTACAGTTACACAGTGATCTCACCCTGAATAAACAGTGACTCTGTACAGTTACACAGGGACCCTCACCCTGAATAAACAGTGACTTTGTACAGTTACACAGTGATCTCACCCTGAATATACAGTGACTATGTACAGTTACACAGTGACCCTCACTCTGAATAAACAGTGACTCTGTACAGTTCCACAGTGATCTCACCCTGAATAAACAGTAACTCTGTACAGTTACACAGTGACCCTCACTCTGAATAAACAGTAACTCTGTACAGTTACACAGTGACCCTCACTCTGAATAAACAGTGACTATGTACAGTAACACACTGATCTCACGCTGAATAAACAGTGACTCTGTACAGTTACACAGTGATCTCACCCTGAATAAACAGTGACACTGTACAGTTACACAGTCGCCCTCACTCTGAATAAACAGTGACTCTGTACAGTTACACAATGATCTCACCCTGAATAAACAGTAACTCTGTACAGTTACACAGTGACCCTCACTCTGAATAAACAGTAACTCTGTACAGTTACACAGTGAGTGACCATCACTCTGAATAAACAGTGACTCTGTACAGTTACACAGTGATCTCACCCTGAATAAACAGTGACTCTGTACAGTTACACAGTGACCCTCACCCTGAATAAACAGTAACTCTGTACAGTAACACAGTGACTCTCACCCTGAATAAACAGTGACTCTGTACAGTTACACAGTGACCCTCACTCTGAATAAACAGTGACTCTGTACAGTTACATAGTGATCCTCACCCTGAATAAACAGTGACTCTGTACAGTTATACAGTGACCCTCACCCTGAATAAACAGTGACTCTGTACAGTTACAAAGTGAGTGACCCTCACCCAGAATAAACAGTAACTCTGTACAGTTACACTGACCCTCACTCTGAATAAACAGTAACTCTGTACAGTTACACAGTGAGTGACCCTCACCCTGAATAAACAGTGACTCTGTACAGTTATGCAGTGAGTGACCCTCACACTGAATAAAAAGTGATTCTGTACAGTTACACGGTGACCCTCACTCTGAATAAACAGTGATTCTGTACAGTTACACAGTGAGTGACCCTCACTCTGAATAAACAGTGACTCTGTACAGTTACGCAGTGACCCTCACCCTGAATAAACAGTGACTCTGTACAGATACACAGTGAGTGACCCTCACCCTAAATAAACAGTGACTCTGTACAGTTACACAATGACCCTCACCCTGAATAAACAGTGACTCTGTACAGTTACAGTGTCCCTCACCCTGAATAAACAGTGAATCTGTACAGTCATACAGTGACCCTCACTCTGAATAAACAGTGACTCTGTACAGTTACACAGTGATCTCACCCTGAATAAACAGTGACTCTGTACAGTTACAACGTGAGTGACCCTCACCCTGAATGAACACTGACTCTGCACAGTTATACAATGACCCTCACCCTAAATAAACAGTGACTCTGTACAGTTACAACGTGAGTGACCCTCACCCTGCATTAACAGTGACTCTGTACAGTTACACAATGACCCTCACCCTGAATAAACAGTGACTCTGTACAGTTACACAGTGACCCTCACTCTGAATAAACAGTGACTCTGTACAGTAACACAGTGATCTCACCCTGAATAAACAGTAACTCTGTACAGTTACACAGTGACCCTCACTCTGAATAAACAGTAACTCTGTACAGTTACACAGTGAGTGACCCTCAATCTGAATAAACAGTGACTCTGTACAGTTACACAGTGTTCTCACCCTGAATAAACAGTGACTATGTACAGTTACACAGTGACCCTCACTCTGAATAAACAGTGACTCTGTACAGTTACACAGTGATCTCACCCTGAATAAACAGTGACTCTGTACAGTTACACAGTGACCCTCACCCTGAATAAACAGTGACTTTGTACAGTTACACAGTGATCTCACCCTGAATAAACAGTGACTATGTACAGTTACACAGTGACCCTCACTCTGAATAAACAGTGACTCTGTACAGTTACACAGTGATCTCACCCTGAATAAACAGTAACTCTGTACAGTTACACAGTGACCCTCACTCTGAATAAACAGCAACTCTGTACAGTTACACAGCGACCCTCACTCTGAATAAACAGTGACTCTGTACAGTTACACAGTGATCTCACCCTGAATAAACAGTAACTCTGTACAGTTACACAGTGACCCTCACTCTGAATAAACAGTAACTCTGTACAGTTACACAGTGACCCTCACTCTGAATAAACAGTGACTATGTACAGTAACACACTGATCTCACCCTGAATAAACAGTGACTCTGTACAGTTACACAGTGATCTCACCCTGAATAAACAGTGACACTGTACAGTTACACAGTGACCCTCACTCTGAATAAACTGTGACTCTGTACAGTTACAGAATGATCTCACCCTGAATAAACAGTAAATCTGTACAGTTACAAAGTGACCCTCACTCTGAATAAACAGTAACTCTGTACAGTTACACAGTGAGTGACCCTCACTCTGAATAAACAGTGAGTCTGTACAGTTACACAGTGATCTCACCCTGAATAAACAGTGACTCTGTACAGTTACACAGTGACCCTCACCCTGAATAAACAGTAACTCTGTACAGTAACACAGTGACTCTCACCCTGAATAAACAGTGACTCCGTACAGTTACACAGTGACCCTCACTCTGAATAAACAGTGACTCTGTACAGTTACACAGTGAGCGACCCTCACCCTGAATAAATAGTGACTCTGTACAGTTACGCAGTGACCTTCACCCTGAATAAAAAGTGACTCTGTACAGTTACACAGTGAGTGACCCTCACCCTGCATAAACAGTGACTCTGTACAGTTACACAATGACCCTCACCCTGAATAAACAGTGACTCTGTACAGTTACACAGTGACCCTCACCCTGAATAAACAGTGACTCTGTACAGTTACACAGTGATCTCACCCTGAATAAACAGGGACTCTGCACAGTTACACAGTGACCCTCACTCTGAATAAACAGTAACTCTGTACAGTTACACAGTGATCTCACCCTGAATAAACAGTAACTCTGTACAGTTACACAGTGACCCTCACTCTGAATAAACAGTGACTCTGTACAGTTACGCAGTGACCCTCACCCTGAATAAACAGTGAAGCTGTACAGATACACAGTGAGTGACCCTCACACTGAATAAACAGTGACTCTGTACAGTTACACAATGACCCTCACCCTGAATAAACAGTGACTCTGCACAGTTACACAGTGTCCCTCACCCTGAATAAACAGTGAATCTGTACAGTCATACAGTGACCCTCACTCTGAATAAACAGTGACTCTGTACAGTAACAAAGTGATCTCACCCTGCATAAACAGTGACTCTGTACAGTTACACAATGACCCTCACCCTGAATAAACAGTGACTCTGTACAGTTACACAGTGACCCTCACTCTGAATAAACAGTGACTCTGTACAGTTACACAGTGATCTCACCCTGAATAAACAGTAACTCTGTACAGTTACACAGTGACCCTCACTCTGAATAAACAGTAACTCTGTACAGTAACACAGTGACTCTCACCCTGAATAAACAGTGACTCTGTACAGTTACACAGTGAGTGACCCTCACTCTGAATAAACAGTGATTCTGTACAGTAACACAGTGACTCTCACCCTGAAGAAACAGTGACTGTGTACAGTTACACAGTGAGCGACCGTCACCCTGAATAAATAGTGACTCTGTACAGTTACGCAGTGACCTTCACCCTGAATAAAAAGTGACTCTGTACAGTTACACAGTGAGTGACCCTCACCCTGCATAAACAGTGACTCTGTACAGTTACACAATGACCCTCACCCTGAATAAACAGTGACTCTGTACAGTTACATAGTGACCCTCACGCTGAATAAACAGACTCTGTACAGTTATACAGTGACCCTCACCCTGAATAAACAGTGACTCTGTACAGTTACAAAGTGAGTGACCCTCACCCAGAATAAACAGTAACTCTGTACAGTTACACTGACCCTCACTCTGAATAAACAGTAACTCTGTACAGTTACACAGTGAGTGACCCTCACCCTGAATAAACAGTGACTCTGTACAGTTATGCAGTGAGTGACCCTCACCCTGAATAAAAAGTGATTCTGTACAGTTACACGGTTACCCTCACTCTGAATAAACAGTGATTCTGTACAGTTACACAGTGAGTGACCCTCACTGTGAATAAACAGTGACTCTGTACAGTTACGCAGTGACCCTCACCCTGAATAAACAGTGACTCTGTAGAGATACACAGTGAGTGACCCTCACACTGAATAAACAGTGACTCTGTACAGTTACACAATGACCCTCACCCTGAATAAACAGTGACTCTGTAGAGTTACACAGTGATCTCACCCTGAATAAACAGTGACTCTGTAGAGTTACACAGTGATCTCACCCTGAAAAAACAGTGACTCTGTACAGTTACACAGTGATCTCACCCTGAATAAACAGTGACTCTGTACAGTTACACAGTGAGTGACCCTCACCCTGAATGAACACTGACTCTGCACAGTTACACAATGACCCTCACCCTGAATAAACAGTGACTCTGTACAGTTACAACGTGATGACCCTCACCCTGCATTAACAGTGACTCTGTACAGTTACACAATGACCCTCACCCTGAATAAACAGTGACTCTGTACAGTTATACAGTGACCCTCACCCTTAATAAACAGTGACTCTGTACAGTTACACAGTGATCTCACCCTGAATAAACTGTGACTCTGTACAGTTACACAGTGATCCTCACTCTGAATAAACAGTGACTCTGTACAGTTAGACAGTGATCTCACCCTGAATAAACAGTAACTCTGTACAGTTACACAGTGACCCTCACTCTGAATAAACAGTAACTCTGTACCGTTACACACTGAGTGACCCTCACCCTGAATAAACAGCGACTCTGTACAGTTATGCATTGACCCTAACCCTGAATAAACAGTGAATCTGTAGAGTTACACAGTGATCTCACCCTGAATAAACAGTGACTCTCTACAGTTACACAGTGACTGACCCTCACCCTGAATAAACAGTGACTCTGTACAGTTACACAGTGACCCTCACCCTGAATAAACAGTGACTCTTTACAGTTACACAGTGAGTGACACTCACCCTGAATAAACAGTGATTCTGTACAGTTACACAGTGAGTGACCCACACTCTAAATAAACAGTGACGCTGTACTGATACACAGTGAGTGACCCTCACCCTGAATAAACAGTGACTCTGTACAGTTACACAATGACCCTCACCCTGAATAAACAGTAACTCTGTACAGTTACACAGTGAGCGACCCTCACCCTGAATAAATAGTGACTCTGTACAGTTACGCAGAGACCTTCACTCTGAATAAAAAGTGACTCTGTACAGTTACACAGTGAGTGACCCTCACCCTGCATAAACAGTGACTATGTACAGTTACACAATGACCCTCACCCTGAATAAACAGTGACTCTGTACAGTTACACAGTGACCCTCACCCTGAATAAACAGTGACTCTGTGCAGTTACACAGTGATCTCACCCTGAATAAACAGTGACTCTGCACAGTTACACAGTGACCCTCACTCTGAATAAACAGTAACTCTGTACAGTTACACAGTGATCTCACCCTGAATAAACAGTAACTCTGTACAGTTACACAGTGACCCTCACTCTGAATAAACAGTGACTCTGTACAGTTACGCAGTGACCCTCACCCTGAATAAACAGTGACTCTGTACAGATACACAGTGAGTGACCCTCACCCTGAATAAACAGTGACTCTGTACAGTTACACAGTGTCCCTCACCCTGAATAAACAGTGAATCTGTACAGTCATACAGTGACCCTCACTCTGAATAAACAGTGACTCTGTACAGTAACACAGTGATCTCACCCTGAATAAACAGTGACTCTGTACAGTTACACAGTGAGTGACACTCACCCTGAATGAACAGTGACTCTGCACAGTTAGACAAAGACCCTCACCCTCAATTAACAGTGACTCTGTACAGTTACAACGTGAGTGACCCTCACCCTGCATAAACAGTGACTCTGTACAGTTACACAATGACCCTCACCCTGACTAAACAGTGACTCTGTACAGTTACACAGTGACCCTCACCCTGAATAAACAGTGAATCTGTACATTTATACAGTGACCCTCACCCTGAATAAACAGTGACTCTGTACAGTTACACAGTGACCCTCACTCTGAATAAACAGTAACTCTGTACAGTTACACAGTGAGTGACCCTCACTCTGAATAAACAGTGACTCTGTACAGTTACGCAGTGACCCTCACCCTGAATAAACAGTGAAGCTGTACAGATACACAGTGAGTGACCCTCACCCTGAATAAACAGTGACTCTGTACAGTTACACAATGACCCTCACCCTGAATAAACAGTGACTCTGCACAGTTACACAGTGTCCCTCACCCTGAATAAACAGTGAATCTGTACAGTCATACAGTGACCCTCACTCTGAATAAACAGTGACTCTGTACAGTAACAAAGTGATCTCACCCTGCATAAACAGTGACTCTGTACAGTTACACAATGACCCTCACCCTGAATAAACAGTGACTCTGTACAGTTACACAGTGACCCTCACTCTGAATAAACAGTGACTCTGTACAGTTACACAGTGATCTCACCCTGAATAAACAGTAACTCTGTACAGTTACACAGTGACCCTCACTCTGAATAAACAGTAACTCTGTACAGTAACACAGTGACTCTCACCCTGAATAAACAGTGACTCTGTACAGTTACACAGTGAGTGACCCTCACTCTGAATAAACAGTGATTCTGTACAGTAACACAGTGACTCTCACCCTGAAGAAACAGTGACTGTGTACAGTTACACAGTGAGCGACCGTCACCCTGAATAAATAGTAACTCTGTACAGTTACGCAGTGACCTTCACCCTGAATAAAAAGTGACTCTGTACAGTTACACAGTGAGTGACCCTCACCCTGCATAAACAGTGACTCTGTACAGTTACACAATGACCCTCACCCTGAATAAACTGTGACTCTGTACAGTTACATAGTGACCCTCACCCTGAATAAACAGACTCTGTACAGTTATACAGTGACCCTCACCCTGAATAAACAGTGACTCTGTACAGTTACAAAGTGAGTGACCCTCACCCAGAATAAACAGTAACTCTGTACAGTTACACTGACCCTCACTCTGAATAAACAGTAACTCTGTACAGTTACACAGTGAGTGACCCTCACCCTGAATAAACAGTGACTCTGTACAGTTATGCAGTGAGTGACCCTCACCCTGAATAAAAAGTGATTCTGTACAGTTACACGGTGACCCTCACTCTGAATAAACAGTGATTTTGTACAGTTACACAGTGAGTGACCCTCACTGTGAATAAACAGTGACTCTGTACAGTTACGCAGTGACCCTCACCCTGAATAAACAGTGACTCTGTAGAGATACACAGTGAGTGACCCTCACCCTGAATAAACAGTGACTCTGTACAGTTACACAATGACCCTCACCCTGAATAAACAGTGACTCTGTACAGTTACACAGTGATCTCACCCTGAATAAACAGTGACTCTGTACAGTTACACAGTGATCTCACCCTGAATAAACAGTGACTCTGTACAGTTACACAGTGAGTGACCCTCACCCTGAATGAACACTGACTCTGCACAGTTACACAATGACCCTCACCCTGAATAAACAGTGACTCTGTACAGTTATACAGTGACCCTCACCCTTAATAAACAGTGACTCTGTACAGTTACACAGTGATCTCACCCTGAATAAACTGTGACTCTGTACAGTTACACAGTGATCCTCACTCTGAATAAACAGTGACTCTGTACAGTTAGACAGTGATCTCACCCTGAATAAACAGTAACTCTGTACAGTTACACAGTGACCCTCACTCTGAATAAACAGTAACTCTGTACAGTTACACACTGAGTGACCCTCACCCTGAATAAACAGCGACTCTGTACAGTTATGCATTGACCCTAACCCTGAATAAACAGTGAATCTGTAGAGTTACACAGTGATCTCACCCTGAATAAACAGTGACTCTGTACAGTTACACAGTGACTGACCCTCACCCTGAATAAACAGTGACTCTGTACAGTTACACAGTGACCCTCACCCTGAATAAACAGTGACTCTGTACAGTTACACAGTGAGTGACACTCACCCTGAATAAACAGTGATTCTGTACAGTTACACAGTGAGTGACCCACACTCTAAATAAACAGTGACGCTGTACTGATACACAGTGAGTGACCCTCACCCTGAATAAACAGTGACTCTGTACAGTTACACAATGACCCTCACCCTGAATAAACAGTAACTCTGTACAGTTACACAGTGAGCGACCCTCACCCTGAATAAATAGTGACTCTGTACAGTTACGCAGAGACCTTCACTCTGAATAAAAAGTGACTCTGTACAGTTACACAGTGAGTGACCCTCACCCTGCATAAACAGTGACTCTGTACAGTTAAACAATGACCCTCACCCTGAATAAACAGTGACTCTGTACAGTTACACAGTGAGCCTCACCCTGAATAAACAGTGACTCTGTGCAGTTACACAGTGATCTCACCCTGAATAAACAGGGACTCTGCACAGTTACACAGTGACCCTCACTCTGAATAAACAGTAACTCTGTACAGTTACACAGTGATCTCACCCTGAATAAACAGTAACTCTGTACAGTTACACAGTGACCCTCACTCTGAATAAACAGTGACTCTGTACAGTTACGCAGTGACCCTTACCCTGAATAAACAGTGACTCTGTACAGATACACAGTGAGTGACCCTCACCCTGAATAAACAGTGACTCTGTACAGTTACACAGTGTCCCTCACCCTGAATAAACAGTGAATTTGTACAGTCATACAGTGACCCTCACTCTGAATAAACAGTGACTCTGTACAGTAACACAGTGATCTCACCCTGAATAAACAGTGACTCTGTACAGTTACACAGTGAGTGACACTCACCCTGAATGAACAGTGACTCTGCACAGTTAGACAAAGACCCTCACCCTCAATTAACCGTGACTCTGTACAGTTACAACGTGAGTGACCCTCACCCTGCATAAACAGTGACTCTGTACAGTTACACAATGACCCTCACCCTGACTAAACAGTGACTCTGTACAGTTACACAGTGACCCTCACCCTGAATAAACAGTGACTCTGTACAGTTATACAGTGACCCTCACCCTGAATAAACAGTGACTCTGTACAGTTACACAGTGACCCTCACTCTGAATAAACAGTAACTCTGTACAGTTACACAGTGAGTGACCCTCACTCTGAATAAACAGTGACTCTGTACAGTTACACAGTGATCTCACCTTGAATAAACAGTGACTCTGTACAGTTACACAGTGACCCTCACCCTGAATAAACCCTAACTCTGTACAGTAACACAGTGACTCTCACCCTGAATAAACCGTGACTCTGTACAGTTAAACAGTGACGCTCACTCTGAATAAACAGTGACTGTGTACAGTTACACAGTGAGCGACCCTCACCCTGAATAAATAGTGACTCTGTACAGTTACGCAGTGACCTTCACCCTGAATAAAAAGTGACTCTGTACAGTTACACAGTGAGTGACCCTCACCCTGCATAAACAGTGACTCTGTACGGTTACACAATGGCCCTCACCCTGAATAAACAGTGACTCTGTACAGTTACACAGTGACCCTCACCCTGAATAAACAGTGACTCTGCACAGTTATACAGTGACCCTCACCCTGAATAAACAGTGACTCTGTACAGTTACACAATGACCCTCACCCTGACTAAACAGTGACTCTGTACAGTTACACAGTGACCCTCACCCTGAATAAACAGTGAATCTGTACAGTTATACAGTGACCCTCACCCTGAATAAACAGTGACTCTGTACAGTTACACAGTGACCCTCACTCTGAATAAACAGTAACTCTGTACAGTTACACAGTGAGTGACCCTCACTCTGAATAAACAGTGACTCTGTACAGTTACGCAGTGACCCTCACCCTGAATAAACAGTGAAGCTGTACAGATACACAGTGAGTCACCCTCACCCTGAATAAACAGTGACTCTGTACAGTTACACAATGACCCTCACCCTGAATAAACAGTGACTCTGCACAGTTACACAGTGTCCCTCACCCTGAATAAACAGTGAATCTGTACAGTCATACAGTGACCCTCACTCTGAATAAACAGTGACTCTGTACAGTAACAAAGTGATCTCACCCTGCATAAACAGTGACTCTGTACAGTTACACAATGACCCTCACCCTGAATAAACAGTGACTCTGTACAGTTACACAGTGACCCTCACTCTGAATAAACAGTGACTCTGTACAGTTACACAGTGATCTCACCCTGAATAAACAGTAACTCTGTACAGTTACACAGTGACCCTCACTCTGAATAAACAGTAACTCTGTACAGTAACACAGTGACTCTCACCCTGAATAAACAGTGACTCTGTACAGTTACACAGTGAGTGACCCTCACTCTGAATAAACAGTGATTCTGTACAGTAACACAGTGACTCTCACCCTGAAGAAACAGTGACTGTGTACAGTTACACAGTGAGCGACCGTCACCCTGAATAAATAGTGACTCTGTACAGTTACGCAGTGACCTTCACCCTGAATAAAAAGTGACTCTGTACAGTTACACAGTGAGTGACCCTCACCCTGCATAAACAGTGACTCTGTACAGTTACACAATGACCCTCACCCTGAATAAACAGTGACTCTGTACAGTTACATAGTGACCCTCACCCTGAATAAACAGACTCTGTACAGTTATACAGTGACCCTCACCCTGAATAAACAGTGACTCTGTACAGTTACAAAGTGAGTGACCCTCACCCAGAATAAACAGTAACTCTGTACAGTTACACTGACCCTCACTCTGAATAAACAGTAACTCTGTACAGTTACACAGTGAGTGACCCTCACCCTGAATAAACAGTGACTCTGTACAGTTATGCAGTGAGTGACCCTCACCCTGAATAAAAAGTGATTCTGTACAGTTACACGGTGACCCTCACTCTGAATAAACAGTGATTTTGTACAGTTACACAGTGAGTGACCCTCACTGTGAATAAACAGTGACTCTGTACAGTTACGCAGTGACCCTCACCCTGAATAAACAGTGACTCTGTAGAGATACACAGTGAGTGACCCTCACCCTGAATAAACAGTGTCTCTGTACAGTTACATGGTGAGTGACACTCACCCTGAATGAACAGTGACTCTGCACAGTTAGACAAAGACCCTCACCCTCAATTAACAGTGACTCTGTACAGTTACAACGTGAGTGACTCTCACCCTGCATAAACAGTGACTCTGTACAGTTACACAATGACCCTCACCCTGACTAAACAGTGACTCTGTACAGTTACACAGTGACAATCACCCTGAATAAACAGTGACTCTGTACAGTTATACAGTGACCCTCACCCTGAATAAACAGCGACTCTGTACAGTTACACAGTGACCCTCAATCTGAATAAACAGTAACTCTGTACAGTTACACAGTGAGTGACCCTCACTCTGAATAAACAGTGACTCTGTACAGTTACACAGTGATCTCATCTTGAATAAACAGTGACTCTGTACAGTTACACAGTGACCCTCACCCTGAATAAACCCTAACTCTGTACAGTAACACAGTGACTCTTACCCTGAATAAACCGTGACTCTGTACAGTCAAACAGTGACGCTCACTCTGAATAAACAGTGACTGTGTACAGTTACACAGTGAGCGACACTCACCCTGCATAAACAGTGACTCTGTACGGTTACACAATGGCCCTCACCCTGAATAAACAGTGACTCTGTACAGTTACACAGTGACCCTCACCCTGAATAAACAGTGACTCTGCACAGTTATACAGTGACCCTCACCCTGAATAAACAGTGACTCTGTACAGTTACGCAGTGACCCTCACCCTGAATAATCAGTGATTCTGTACAGTTACACTGTGAGTGACCCTCACCCAGAATAAACAGTAACTCTGTACAGTTACACAGTGAGTGACCATCACTCTGAATAAACAGTGACTCTGTACAGTTACGCAGTGACCCTCACCCTGAATAAACAGTGACTCTGTACAGATACACAGTGAGTGACCCTCACCCTGAATAAACAGTGACTCTGTACAGATACACAGTGAGTGACCCTCACCCTGAATAAACAGTGACTCTGTACAGTTACACAATGACCCTCACCCTGAATAAACAGTGACTCTGTACAGTTACACAATGACCCTCACCCTGAATAAACAGTAACTCTGTACAGTTACACAGTGAGCGACCCTCACCCTGAATAAATAGTGACTCTGTACAGTTACGCAGAGACCTTCACTCTGAATAAAAAGTGACTCTGTACAGTTACACAGTGAGTGACCCTCACCCTGCATAAACAGTGACTCTGTACAGTTACACAATGACCCTCACCCTGAATAAACAGTGACTCTGTACAGTTACACAGTGACCCTCACCCCGAATAAACAGTGACTCTGTGCAGTTACACAGTGATCTCACCCTGAATAAACAGTGACTCTGCACAGTTACACAGTGACCCTCACTCTGAATAAACAGTAACTCTGTACAGTTACACAGTGATCTCACCCTGAATAAACAGTAACTCTGTACAGTTACAGAGTGACCCTCACTCTGAATAAACAGTGACTCTGTACAGTTACGCAGTGACCCTCACCCTGAATAAACAGTGACTCCGTACAGATACACAGTGAGTGACCCTCACCCTGAATAAACAGTGACTCTGTACAGTTACACAGTGTCCCTCACCCTGAATAAACAGTGAATCTGTACAGTCATACAGTGACCCTCACTCTGAATAAACAGTGACTCTGTACAGTAACACAGTGATCTCACCCTGAATAAACAGTGACTCTGTACAGTTACACAGTGAGTGACACTCACCCTGAATGAACAGTGACTCTGCACAGTTAGACAAAGACCCTCACCCTCAATTAACAGTGACTCTGTACAGTTACAACGTGAGTGACCCTCACCCTGCATAAACAGTGACTCTGTACAGTTACACAATGACCCTCACCCTGACTAAACAGTGACTCTGTACAGTTACACAGTGACCGTCACCCTGAATAAACAGTGACTCTGTACAGTTATACAGTGACCCTCACCCTGAATAAACAGTGACTCTGTACAGTTACACAGTGACCCTCACTCTGAATAAACAGTAACTCTGTACAGTTACACAGTGAGTGACCCTCACTCTGAATAAACAGTGACTCTGTACAGTTACACAGTGATCTCACCTTGAATAAACAGTGACTCTGTACAGTTACACAGTGACCCTCACCCTGAATAAACCCGAACTCTGTACAGTAACACAGTGACTCTCACCCTGAATAAAACGTGACTCTGTACAGTTAAACAGTGACGCTCACTCTGAATAAACAGTGACTGTGTACAGTTACACAGTGAGCGACCCTCACCCTGAATAAATAGTGACTCTGTACAGTTACGCAGTGACCTTCACCCTGAATAAAAAGTGACTCTGTACAGTTACACAGTGAGTGACCCTCACCCTGCATAAACAGTGACTCTGTACGGTTACACAATGGCCCTCACCCTGAATAAACAGTGACTCTGCACAGTTAGACAGTGACCCTCACCCTGAATAAACAGTGACTCTGTACAGTTACGCAGTGACCCTCACCCTGAATAAACAGTGATTCTGTACAGTTACACAGTGACTGACCCTCACCCAGAATAAACAGTAACTCTGTACAGTTACACAGTGAGTGACCCTCACTCTGAATAAACAGTGACTCTGTACAGTTACGCAGTGACCCTCACCCTGAATAAACAGTGACTCTGTACAGATACACAGTGAGTGACCCTCACCCTGAATAAACAGTGACTCTGTACAGTTACACAATGACCCTCACCCTGAATAAACAGTGACTCTGTACAGTTACACAGTGTCCTTCACCCTGAATAAACAGTGAATCTGTACAGTCATACAGTGACCCTCACTCTGAATAAACAGTGACTCTGTACAGTAACACAGTGATCTCACCCTGAATAAACAGTGACTCTGTACAGTTACACAGTGAGTGACCCTCAGCCTGAATGAACAGTGACTCTGCACAGTTACACAGTGAGTGACCCTCACCCTGAATGAACAGTGACTCTGCACAGTTACACAATGACCCTCACCCTGAATAAACAGTGACTCTGTACAGTTACACAGTGACCCTCACCCTGAATAAACAGTGACTCTGTACAGTTATACAGTGACCCTCACCCTGAATAAACAGTGACTCTGTACAGTTACACAGTGATCTCACCCTGCATAAACAGTGACTCTGTACAGTTACACAGTGACCCTCACTCTGAATAAACGGTAACTCTGTACAGTTACACACTGAGTGACCCTCACCCTGAATAAACAGTGACTCTGTACAGTTATGCAGTGACCCTAACGCTGAATAAACAGTGACTCTGAAGAGTTACACAGTGATCTCACCCTGAATAAACAGTGACTCTGTACAGTTAAACAGTGACTGACCCTCACTCTGAATAAACTGTGACTCTGTACAGTTGCACAGTGACCCTCACCCTGAATAAACAGTGACTCTGTACAGTTACACAGTGAGTGACACTCACCCTGAATAAAAAGTGATTCTGTACAGTTACACGGTGACCCTCACTCTGAATAAACAGTGATTCTGTACAGTTACACAGTGAGTGACCCTCACCCTGAATAAACAGTGACTCTGTACAGTTACACAGTGAGTGACCCTCACCCTGAATAAACAGTGACTCTGTACAGTTACACAATGACCTTCACCCTGAATAAACAGTAACTCTGTACAGTTACACAGTGACCCTCACCCTGAATAAACAGTGACTCTGTACAGTTATACAGTAACCCTCACCCTGAATAAACAGTGACTCTGTACAGTTACACAGTGATCTCACACTGAATAAACAGTGACTCTGTACAGTTACAGTGACCTTCACTCTGAATAAACAGTGACTCTGTACAGTAACACAGTGATCTCACCCTGAATAAACAGTGACTCTGTACAGTTGCACAGTGAGTGATCCTCACCCTGAATAAACAGTGACTCTGTACAGTTGCACAGTGAGTGATCCTCACCCTGAATAAACAGTGACTCTGTACAGTTACAACGTGATGACCCTCACCCTGCATTAACAGTGACTCTGTACAGTTACACAATGACCCTCACCCTGAATAAACAGTGACTCTGTACAGTTATACAGTGACCCTCACCCTTAATAAACAGTGACTCTGTACAGTTACACAATGACCCTCACCCTGACTAAACAGTGACTCTGTACAGTTACACAGTGACAATCACCCTGAATAAACAGTGACTCTGTACAGTTACACAATGACCCTCACCCTGACTAAACAGTGACTCTGTACAGTTACACAGTGACAATCACCCTGAATAAACAGTGACTCTGTACAGTTATACAGTGACCCTCACCCTGAATAAACAGCGACTCTGTACAGTTACACAGTGACCCTCAATCTGAATAAACAGTAACTCTGTACAGTTACACAGTGAGTGACCCTCACTCTGAATAAACAGTGACTCTGTACAGTTACACAGTGATCTCATCTTGAATAAACAGTGACTCTGTACAGTTACACAGTGACCCTCACCCTGAATAAACCCTAACTCTGTACAGTAACACAGTGACTCTTACCCTGAATAAACCGTGACTCTGTACAGTCAAACAGTGACGCTCACTCTGAATAAACAGTGACTGTGTACAGTTACACAGTGAGCGACACTCACCCTGCATAAACAGTGACTCTGTACGGTTACACAATGGCCCTCACCCTGAATAAACAGTGACTCTGTACAGTTACACAGTGACCCTCACCCTGAATAAACAGTGACTCTGCACAGTTATACAGTGACCCTCACCCTGAATAAACAGTGACTCTGTACAGTTACGCAGTGACCCTCACCCTGAATAATCAGTGATTCTGTACAGTTACACTGTGAGTGACCCTCACCCAGAATAAACAGTAACTCTGTACAGTTACACAGTGAGTGACCATCACTCTGAATAAACAGTGACTCTGTACAGTTACGCAGTGACCCTCACCCTGAATAAACAGTGACTCTGTACAGATACACAGTGAGTGACCCTCACCCTGAATAAACAGTGACTCTGTACAGATACACAGTGAGTGACCCTCACCCTGAATAAACAGTGACTCTGTACAGTTACACAATGACCCTCACCCTGAATAAACAGTGACTCTGTACAGTTACACAATGACCCTCACCCTGAATAAACAGTAACTCTGTACAGTTACACAGTGAGCGACCCTCACCCTGAATAAATAGTGACTCTGTACAGTTACGCAGAGACCTTCACTCTGAATAAAAAGTGACTCTGTACAGTTACACAGTGAGTGACCCTCACCCTGCATAAACAGTGACTCTGTACAGTTACACAATGACCCTCACCCTGAATAAACAGTGACTCTGTACAGTTACACAGTGACCCTCACCCCGAATAAACAGTGACTCTGTGCAGTTACACAGTGATCTCACCCTGAATAAACAGTGACTCTGCACAGTTACACAGTGACCCTCACTCTGAATAAACAGTAACTCTGTACAGTTACACAGTGATCTCACCCTGAATAAACAGTAACTCTGTACAGTTACAGAGTGACCCTCACTCTGAATAAACAGTGACTCTGTACAGTTACGCAGTGACCCTCACCCTGAATAAACAGTGACTCCGTACAGATACACAGTGAGTGACCCTCACCCTGAATAAACAGTGACTCTGTACAGTTACACAGTGTCCCTCACCCTGAATAAACAGTGAATCTGTACAGTCATACAGTGACCCTCACTCTGAATAAACAGTGACTCTGTACAGTAACACAGTGATCTCACCCTGAATAAACAGTGACTCTGTACAGTTACACAGTGAGTGACACTCACCCTGAATGAACAGTGACTCTGCACAGTTAGACAAAGACCCTCACCCTCAATTAACAGTGACTCTGTACAGTTACAACGTGAGTGACCCTCACCCTGCATAAACAGTGACTCTGTACAGTTACACAATGACCCTCACCCTGACTAAACAGTGACTCTGTACAGTTACACAGTGACCGTCACCCTGAATAAACAGTGACTCTGTACAGTTATACAGTGACCCTCACCCTGAATAAACAGTGACTCTGTACAGTTACACAGTGACCCTCACTCTGAATAAACAGTAACTCTGTACAGTTACACAGTGAGTGACCCTCACTCTGAATAAACAGTGACTCTGTACAGTTACACAGTGATCTCACCTTGAATAAACAGTGACTCTGTACAGTTACACAGTGACCCTCACCCTGAATAAACCCGAACTCTGTACAGTAACACAGTGACTCTCACCCTGAATAAAACGTGACTCTGTACAGTTAAACAGTGACGCTCACTCTGAATAAACAGTGACTGTGTACAGTTACACAGTGAGCGACCCTCACCCTGAATAAATAGTGACTCTGTACAGTTACGCAGTGACCTTCACCCTGAATAAAAAGTGACTCTGTACAGTTACACAGTGAGTGACCCTCACCCTGCATAAACAGTGACTCTGTACGGTTACACAATGGCCCTCACCCTGAATAAACAGTGACTCTGCACAGTTATACAGTGACCCTCACCCTGAATAAACAGTGACTCTGTACAGTTACGCAGTGACCCTCACCCTGAATAAACAGTGATTCTGTACAGTTACACAGTGACTGACCCTCACCCAGAATAAACAGTAACTCTGTACAGTTACACAGTGAGTGACCCTCACTCTGAATAAACAGTGACTCTGTACAGTTACGCAGTGACCCTCACCCTGAATAAACAGTGACTCTGTACAGATACACAGTGAGTGACCCTCACCCTGAATAAACAGTGACTCTGTACAGTTACACAATGACCCTCACCCTGAATAAACAGTGACTCTGTACAGTTACACAGTGTCCTTCACCCTGAATAAACAGTGAATCTGTACAGTCATACAGTGACCCTCACTCTGAATAAACAGTGACTCTGTACAGTAACACAGTGATCTCACCCTGAATAAACAGTGACTCTGTACAGTTACACAGTGAGTGACCCTCAGCCTGAATGAACAGTGACTCTGCACAGTTACACAGTGAGTGACCCTCACCCTGAATGAACAGTGACTCTGCACAGTTACACAATGACCCTCACCCTGAATAAACAGTGACTCTGTACAGTTACACAGTGACCCTCACCCTGAATAAACAGTGACTCTGTACAGTTATACAGTGACCCTCACCCTGAATAAACAGTGACTCTGTACAGTTACACAGTGATCTCACCCTGCATAAACAGTGACTCTGTACAGTTACACAGTGACCCTCACTCTGAATAAACGGTAACTCTGTACAGTTACACACTGAGTGACCCTCACCCTGAATAAACAGTGACTCTGTACAGTTATGCAGTGACCCTAACGCTGAATAAACAGTGACTCTGAAGAGTTACACAGTGATCTCACCCTGAATAAACAGTGACTCTGTACAGTTAAACAGTGACTGACCCTCACTCTGAATAAACTGTGACTCTGTACAGTTGCACAGTGACCCTCACCCTGAATAAACAGTGACTCTGTACAGTTACACAGTGAGTGACACTCACCCTGAATAAAAAGTGATTCTGTACAGTTACACGGTGACCCTCACTCTGAATAAACAGTGATTCTGTACAGTTACACAGTGAGTGACCCTCACCCTGAATAAACAGTGACTCTGTACAGTTACACAGTGAGTGACCCTCACCCTGAATAAACAGTGACTCTGTACAGTTACACAATGACCTTCACCCTGAATAAACAGTAACTCTGTACAGTTACACAGTGACCCTCACCCTGAATAAACAGTGACTCTGTACAGTTATACAGTAACCCTCACCCTGAATAAACAGTGACTCTGTACAGTTACACAGTGATCTCACACTGAATAAACAGTGACTCTGTACAGTTACAGTGACCTTCACTCTGAATAAACAGTGACTCTGTACAGTAACACAGTGATCTCACCCTGAATAAACAGTGACTCTGTACAGTTGCACAGTGAGTGATCCTCACCCTGAATAAACAGTGACTCTGTACAGTTGCACAGTGAGTGATCCTCACCCTGAATAAACAGTGACTCTGTACAGTTACAACGTGATGACCCTCACCCTGCATTAACAGTGACTCTGTACAGTTACACAATGACCCTCACCCTGAATAAACAGTGACTCTGTACAGTTATACAGTGACCCTCACCCTTAATAAACAGTGACTCTGTACAGTTACACAGTGATCTCACCCTGAATAAACTGTGACTCTGTACAGTTACACAGCGATCCTCACTCTGAATAAACAGTGACTCTGTACAGTTAGACAGTGATCTCACCCTGAATAAACAGTAACTCTGTACAGTTACACAGTGACCCTCACTCTGAATAAACAGTAACTCTGTACAGTTACACACTGAGTGACCCTCACCCTGAATAAACAGTGACTCTGTACAGTTATGAATTGACCCTAACCCTGAATAAACAGTGAATCTGTAGAGTTACACAGTGATCTCACCCTGAATAAACAGTGACTCTGTACAGTTACACAGTGACTGACCCTCACCCTGAATAAACAGTGACTCTGTACAGTTACACAGTGACCCTCACCCTGAATAAAGAGTGACTCTGTACAGTTACACAGTGAGTGACACTCACCCTGAATAAAAAGTGATTCTGTACAGTTGCACGGTGACCCTCAGTCTGAATAAACAGTGATTCTGTACAGTTACACAGTGAGTGACCCACACTCTAAATAAACATTGACTCTGTACTGATACACAGTGAGTGACCCTCACCCTGAATAAACAGTGACTCTGTACAGTTGCACAATGACCCTCACCCTGAATAAACAGTAACTCTGTACAGTTACACAGTGAGCGACCCTCACCCTGAATAAATAGTGACTCTGTACAGTTACGCAGAGACCTTCACTCTGAATAAAAAGTGACTCTGTACAGTTACACAGTGAGTGACCATCACCCTGCATAAACAGTGACTCTGTACAGTTACACAATGACCCTCACCCTGAATAAACAGTGACTCTGTACAGTTACACAGTGACCCTCACCCTGAATAAACAGTGACTCTGTGCAGTTACACAGTGATCTCACCCTGAATAAACAGTGACTCTGCACAGTTACACAGTGACCCTCACTCTGAATAAACAGTAACTCTGTACAGTTACACAGTGATCTCACCCTGAATAAACAGTAACTCTGTACAGTTACACAGTGACCCTCACTCTGAATAAACAGTGACTCTATACAGTTACGCAGTAACCCTCACCCTGAATAAACAGTGACTCTGTACAGATACACAGTGAGTGACCCTCACCCTGAATAAACAGTGACTCTGTACAGTTACACAGTGTCCCTCACCCTGAATAAACAGTGAATCTGTACAGTCATACAGTGACCCTCACTCTGAATAAACAGTGACTCTGTACAGTAACACAGTGATCTCACCCTGAATAAACAGTGACTCTGTACAGTTACACAGTGAGTGACACTCACCCTGAATGAACAGTGACTCTGCACAGTTAGACAAAGACCCTCACCCTCAATTAACAGTGACTCTGTACAGTTACAACGTGAGTGACCCTCACCCTGCATAAACAGTGACTCTGTACAGTTACACAATGACCCTCACCCTGACTAAACAGTGACTCTGTACAGTTACACAGTGACCCTCACCCTGAATAAACAGTGACTCTGTACAGTTATACAGTGACCCTCACCCTGAATAAACAGTGACTCTGTACAGTTACACAGTGACCCTCACTCTGAATAAACAGTAACTCTGTACAGTTACACAGTGAGTGACCCTCACTCTGAATAAACAGTGACTCTGTACAGTTACACAGTGATCTCACCTTGAATAAACAGTGACTCTGTACAGTTACACAGTGACCCTCACCCTGAATAAACCCTAACTCTGTACAGTAACACAGTGACTCTCACCCTGAATAAACCGTGACTCTGTACAGTTAAACAGTGATGCTCACTCTGAATAAACAGTGACTGTGTACAGTTACACAGTGAGCGACCCTCACCCTGAATAAATAGTGACTCTGTACAGTTACGCAGTGACCTTCACCCTGAATAAAAAGTGACTCTGTACAGTTACACAGTGAGTGACCCTCACCCTGCATAAACAGTGACTCTGTACGGTTACACAATGGCCCTCACCCTGAATAAACAGTGACTCTGTACAGTTACACAGTGACCCTCACCCTGAATAAACAGTGACTCTGCACAGTTATACAGTGACCCTCACCCTGAATAAACAGTGACTCTGTACAGTTACGCAGTGACCCTCACCCTGAATAATCAGTGATTCTGTACAGTTACACAGTGAGTGACCCTCACCCAGAATAAACAGTAACTCTGTACAGTTACACAGTGAGTGACCCTCACTCTGAATAAACAGTGACTCTGTACAGTTACGCAGTGACCCTCACCCTGAATAAACAGTGACTCTGTACAGTTACACAGTGAGTGACCCTCACCCTGAATAAACAGTGACTCTGTACAGTTACACAGTGAGTGACCCTCACCCTGAATAAACAGTGACTGTGTACATTTACACAATTACCCTCACCCTGAATAAACAGTGACTCTGTACAGTTACACAGTGATCCTCACCCTGAATAAACAGTGACTCTGTACAGTTATACAGTGACCCTCACCCTGAATAAACAGTGACTCTGTACAGTTACACAGTGATCTCACCCTGAATAAACAGTGACTCTGTACAGTTACACAGTGAGTGACCCTCTCTCTGAATAAACAGTGACTCTGTACAGTTACATAGTGATCTCACCCTGAATAAACAGTGACTCTGTACAGTTACACAGTGACCCTCACTCTGAATAAACAGTGACTCTGTACAGTTACACAGTGATCTCACCCTGAATAAACAGTGACTCTGTACAGTTATGCAGTGACCCTCACCCTGAATAAACAGTGACTCTGTACAGTTACACAGTGAGTGACCCTCACACTGAATGAATAGTGACTCTGTACATTTACGCAGTGACCCTCACCCTGAATAAACAGTGACTCTGTACAGTTACACAGTGAGTGACCCTCACGCTGAATAAACAGTGACTCTGTACAGTTACACAATGACCCTCACCCTGAATAACAGTGACTCTGTACAGTTACACAGTGACCCTCACTCTGAATAAACAGTGACTCTGTACTGTTATACAGTGACCCTCACCCTGAATAAACAGTGACTCTGTACAGTTACACAGTGATCTCACCCTGAATAAACAGTGACTATGTACAGTTACACAGTGACCCTCACTCTGAATAAACAGTGACTCTGTACAGTTACACAGTGATCTCACCCTGAATAAACAGTGACTCTGTACAGTTACACAGTGAGTGACCCTCACCCTGAATAAACAGTGACTCTGTACAGTTACACAATGACCCTCACCCTGAATAAACAGTGACTCTGTACAGTTACACAGCGACCCTCACTCTGAATAAACAGTGACTCTGTACAGTTACATACTGAGTGACCCTCACCCTGAATAAACAGTGACTCTGTACAGTTACACAGTGAGTGACCCTCGCCCTGAATAAACAGTGACTCTGTACAGTTATACAGTGAGTGACTCTCACCCTGAATAAACAGTGACTCTGTACAGTTACACAGTGAGTGACCCTCACCCTGAATAAACAGTGACTCTGTACAGTTACACTATCACCCTCACCCTGAATAAACAGTGACTCTGTACAGTTACACAATGACCCTCAACCTGAATAAACAGTGACTCTGTACAGTTATACAGTGACACTCACCCTGAATAAACAGTGACTCTGCACAGTTACACAGTGATCTCACCCTGAATAAACAGTGACTCTGTACAGTTACACAGTGACCCTCACTCTGAATAAACAGTGACTCTGTACAGTAACACAGTGATCTCACCCTGAATAAACAGTAACTCTGTACAGTTACACAGTGACCCTCACTCTGAATAAACAGTAACTCTGTACAGTTATACAATGAGTGACCCTCAGTCTGAATAAACAGTGACTCTGTACAGTTACACAGTGATCTCACCCTGAATAAACAGTGACTATGTACAGTTACACAGTGACCCTCACTCTGAATAAACAGTGACTCTGTACAGTTACACAGTGATCTCACCCTGAATAAACAGTGACTCTGTACAGTTACACAGGGACCCTCACCCTGAATAAACAGTGACTTTGTACAGTTACACAGTGATCTCACCCTGAATAAACAGTGACTATGTACAGTTACACAGTGACCCTCACTCTGAATAAACAGTGACTCTGTACAGTTCCACAGTGATCTCACCCTGAATAAACAGTAACTCTGTACAGTTACACAGTGACCCTCACTCTGAATAAACAGTAACTCTGTACAGTTACACAGTGACCCTCACTCTGAATAAACAGTGACTATGTACAGTAACACACTGATCTCACGCTGAATAAACAGTGACTCTGTACAGTTACACAGTGATCTCACCCTGAATAAACAGTGACTCTGTACAGTTACACAGTGACCCTCACTCTGAATAAACAGTAACTCTGTACAGTTACACAGTGAGTGACCCTCACTCTGAATAAACAGTGACTCTGTACAGTTACACAGTGATCTCACCCTGAATAAACAGTGACTCTGTACAGTTACACAGTGACCCTCACCCTGAATAAACAGTAACTCTGTACAGTAACACAGTGACTCTCACCCTGAATAAACAGTGACTCTGTACAGTAACACAGTGACCCTCACTCTGAATAAACAGTGACTCTGTACAGTTAGATAGTGATCCTCACCCTGAATAAACAGTGACTCTGTACAGTTATACAGTGACCCTCACCCTGAATAAACAGTGACTCTGTACAGTTACAAAGTGAGTGACCCTCACCCAGAATAAACAGTAACTCTGTACAGTTACACTGACCCTCACTCTGAATAAACAGTAACTCTGTACAGTTACACAGTGAGTGACCCTCACCCTGAATAAACAGTGACTCTGTACAGTTATGCAGTGAGTGACCCTCACACTGAATAAAAAGTGATTCTGTACAGTTACACGGTGACCCTCACTCTGAATAAACAGTGATTCTGTACAGTTACACAGTGAGTGACCATCACTCTGAATAAACAGTGACTCTGTACGGTTACGCAGTGAGTGACCCTCACCCTAAATAAACAGTGACTCTGTACAGTTACACAATGACCCTCACCCTGAATAAACAGTGACTCTGTACAGTTACAGTGTCCCTCACCCTGAATAAACAGTGAATCTGTACAGTCATACAGTGACCCTCACTCTGAATAAACAGTGACTCTGTACAGTTACACAGTGATCTCACCCTGAATAAACAGTGACTCTGTACAGTTACAACGTGAGTGACCCTCACCCTGAATGAACACTGACTCTGCACAGTTATACAATGACCCTCACCCTAAATAAACAGTGACTCTGTACAGTTACAACGTGAGTGACCCTCACCCTGCATTAACAGTGACTCTGTACAGTTACACAATGATCCTCACCCTGAATAAACAGTGACTCTGTACAGTTACACAGTGACCCTCACTCTGAATAAACAGTGACTCTGTACAGTAACACAGTGATCTCACCCTGAATAAACAGTAACTCTGTACAGTTACACAGTGACACTCACTCTGAAATAACAGTAACTCTGTACAGTTACACTGTGAGCGACCCTCAGTCTGAATAAACAGTGACTCTGTACAGTTACACAGTGATCTCACCCTGAATAAACAGTGACTCTGTACAGTTACACAGTGACCCTCACCCTGAATAAACAGTGACTTTGTACAGTTACACAGTGATCTCACCCTGAATAAACAGTGACTCTGTACAGTTACACAGTGACCCTCACTCTGAATAAACAGTGACTCTGTACAGTAACACAGTGATCTCACCCTGAATAAACAGTAACTCTGTACAGTTACACAGTGACCCTCACTCTGAATAAACAGTAACTCTGTACAGTTACACTGTGAGTGACCCTCACTCTGAATAAACAGTGACTCTGTACAGTTACACAGTGATCTCACCCTGAATAAACAGTGACTCTGTACAGTTACACAGTGACCCTCACCCTGAATAAACAGTAACTCTGTACAGTAACACAGTGACTCTCACCCTGAATAAACAGTGACTCTGTACAGTTACGCAGTGACCCTCACCCTGAATAAACAGTGATTCTGTACAGTTACACAGTGAGTGACCCTCACCCAGAATAAACAGTAACTCTGTACAGTTACACAGTGAGTGACCCTCACTCTGAATAAACAGTGACTCTGTACAGTTACGCAGTGACCCTCACCCTGAATAAACAGTGACTCTGTACAGTTACACAGTGAGTGACCCTCACCCTGAATAAACAGTGACTCTGTACAGTTACACAGTGAGTGACCCTCACCCTGAATAAACAGTGACTGTGTACATTTACACAATTACCCTCACCCTGAATAAACAGTGACTCTGTACAGTTACACAGTGATCCTCACCCTGAATAAACAGTGACTCTGTACAGTTATACAGTGACCCTCACCCTGAATAAACAGTGACTCTGTACAGTTACACAGTGATCTCACCCTGAATAAACAGTGACTCTGTACAGTTACACAGTGAGTGACCCTCTCTCTGAATAAACAGTGACTCTGTACAGTTACATAGTGATCTCACCCTGAATAAACAGTGACTCTGTACAGTTACACAGTGACCCTCACTCTGAATAAACAGTGACTCTGTACAGTTACACAGTGATCTCACCCTGAATAAACAGTGACTCTGTACAGTTATGCAGTGACCCTCACCCTGAATAAACAGTGACTCTGTACAGTTACACAGTGAGTGACCCTCACACTGAACGAATAGTGACTCTGTACATTTACGCAGTGACCCTCACCCTGAATAAACAGTGACTCTGTACAGTTACACAGTGAGTGACCCTCACGCTGAATAAACAGTGACTCTGTACAGTTACACAATGACCCTCACCCTGAATAACAGTGACTCTGTACAGTTACACAGTGACCCTCACTCTGAATAAACAGTGACTCTGTACTGTTATACAGTGACCCTCACCCTGAATAAACAGTGACTCTGTACAGTTACACAGTGATCTCACCCTGAATAAACAGTGACTATGTACAGTTACACAGTGACCCTCACTCTGAATAAACAGTGACTCTGTACAGTTACACAGTGATCTCACCCTGAATAAACAGTGACTCTGTACAGTTACACAGTGAGTGACCCTCACCCTGAATAAACAGTGACTCTGTACAGTTACACAATGACCCTCACCCTGAATAAACAGTGACTCTGTACAGTTACACAGCGACCCTCACTCTGAATAAACAGTGACTCTGTACAGTTACATACTGAGTGACCCTCACCCTGAATAAACAGTGACTCTGTACAGTTACACAGTGAGTGACCCTCGCCCTGAATAAACAGTGACTCTGTACAGTTATACAGTGAGTGACTCTCACCCTGAATAAACAGTGACTCTGTACAGTTACACAGTGAGTGACCCTCACCCTGAATAAACAGTGACTCTGTACAGTTACACTATCACCCTCACCCTGAATAAACAGTGACTCTGTACAGTTACACAATGACCCTCAACCTGAATAAACAGTGACTCTGTACAGTTATACAGTGACACTCACCCTGAATAAACAGTGACTCTGCACAGTTACACAGTGATCTCACCCTGAATAAACAGTGACTCTGTACAGTTACACAGTGACCCTCACTCTGAATAAACAGTGACTCTGTACAGTAACACAGTGATCTCACCCTGAATAAACAGTAACTCTGTACAGTTACACAGTGACCCTCACTCTGAATAAACAGTAACTCTGTACAGTTATACAATGAGTGACCCTCAGTCTGAATAAACAGTGACTCTGTACAGTTACACAGTGATCTCACCCTGAATAAACAGTGACTATGTACAGTTACACAGTGACCCTCACTCTGAATAAACAGTGACTCTGTACAGTTACACAGTGATCTCACCCTGAATAAACAGTGACTCTGTACAGTTACACAGGGACCCTCACCCTGAATAAACAGTGACTTTGTACAGTTACACAGTGATCTCACCCTGAATAAACAGTGACTATGTACAGTTACACAGTGACCCTCACTCTGAATAAACAGTGACTCTGTACAGTTCCACAGTGATCTCACCCTGAATAAACAGTAACTCTGTACAGTTACACAGTGACCCTCACTCTGAATAAACAGTAACTCTGTACAGTTACACAGTGACCCTCACTCTGAATAAACAGTGACTATGTACAGTAACACACTGATCTCACGCTGAATAAACAGTGACTCTGTACAGTTACACAGTGATCTCACCCTGAATAAACAGTGACTCTGTACAGTTACACAGTGACCCTCACTCTGAATAACCAGTGACTCTGTACAGTTACACAATGATCTCACCCTGAATGAACAGTAACTCTGTACAGTTACACAGTGACCCTCACTCTGAATAAACAGTAACTCTGTACAGTTACACAGTGAGTGACCCTCACTCTGAATAAACAGTGACTCTGTACAGTTACACAGTGATCTCACCCTGAATAAACAGTGACTCTGTACAGTTACACAGTGACCCTCACCCTGAATAAACAGTAACTCTGTACAGTAACACAGTGACTCTCACCCTGAATAAACAGTGACTCTGTACAGTAACACAGTGACCCTCACTCTGAATAAACAGTGACTCTGTACAGTTAGATAGTGATCCTCACCCTGAATAAACAGTGACTCTGTACAGTTATACAGTGACCCTCACCCTGAATAAACAGTGACTCTGTACAGTTACAAAGTGAGTGACCCTCACCCAGAATAAACAGTAACTCTGTACAGTTACACTGACCCTCACTCTGAATAAACAGTAACTCTGTACAGTTACACAGTGAGTGACCCTCACCCTGAATAAACAGTGACTCTGTACAGTTATGCAGTGAGTGACCCTCACACTGAATAAAAAGTGATTCTGTACAGTTACACGGTGACCCTCACTCTGAATAAACAGTGATTCTGTACAGTTACACAGTGAGTGACCATCACTCTGAATAAACAGTGACTCTGTACGGTTACGCAGTGAGTGACCCTCACCCTAAATAAACAGTGACTCTGTACAGTTACACAATGACCCTCACCCTGAATAAACAGTGACTCTGTACAGTTACAGTGTCCCTCACCCTGAATAAACAGTGAATCTGTACAGTCATACAGTGACCCTCACTCTGAATAAACAGTGACTCTGTACAGTTACACAGTGATCTCACCCTGAATAAACAGTGACTCTGTACAGTTACAACGTGAGTGACCCTCACCCTGAATGAACACTGACTCTGCACAGTTATACAATGACCCTCACCCTAAATAAACAGTGACTCTGTACAGTTACAACGTGAGTGACCCTCACCCTGCATTAACAGTGACTCTGTACAGTTACACAATGATCCTCACCCTGAATAAACAGTGACTCTGTACAGTTACACAGTGACCCTCACTCTGAATAAACAGTGACTCTGTACAGTAACACAGTGATCTCACCCTGAATAAACAGTAACTCTGTACAGTTACACAGTGACACTCACTCTGAATAAACAGTAACTCTGTACAGTTACACTGTGAGCGACCCTCAGTCTGAATAAACAGTGACTCTGTACAGTTACACAGTGATCTCACCCTGAATAAACAGTGACTCTGTACAGTTACACAGTGACCCTCACCCTGAATAAACAGTGACTTTGTACAGTTACACAGTGATCTCACCCTGAATAAACAGTGACTCTGTACAGTTACACAGTGACCCTCACTCTGAATAAACAGTGACTCTGTACAGTAACACAGTGATCTCACCCTGAATAAACAGTAACTCTGTACAGTTACACAGTGACCCTCACTCTGAATAAACAGTAACTCTGTACAGTTACACTGTGAGCGACCCTCAGTCTGAATAAACAGTGACTCTGTACAGTTACACAGTGATCTCACCCTGAATAAACAGTGACTCTGTACAGTTACACAGTGACCCTCACCCTGAATAAACAGTGACTTTGTACAGTTACACAGTGATCTCACCCTGAATAAACAGTGACTATGTACAGTTACACAGTGACCCTCACTCTGAATAAACAGTGACTCTGTACAGTTACACAGTGATCTCACCCTGAATAAACAGTAACTCTGTACAGTTACACAGTGACCCTCACTCTGAATAAACAGCAACTCTGTACAGTTACACAGCGACCCTCACTCTGAATAAACAGTGACTCTGTACAGTTACACAGTGATCTCACCCTGAATAAACAGTAACTCTGTACAGTTACACAGTGACCCTCACTCTGAATAAACAGTAACTCTGTACAGTTACACAGTGACCCTCACTCTGAATAAACAGTGACTATGTACAGTAACACACTGATCTCACCCTGAATAAACAGTGACTCTGTACAGTTACACAGTGATCTCACCCTGAATAAACAGTGACACTGTACAGTTACACAGTGACCCTCACTCTGAATAAACAGTGACTCTGTACAGTTACACAATGATCTCACCCTGAATAAACAGTAACTCTGTACAGTTACAAAGTGACCCTCACTCTGAATAAACAGTAACTCTGTACAGTTACACAGTGAGTGACCCTCACTCTGAATAAGCAGTGAGTCTGTACAGTTACACAGTGATCTCACCCTGAATAAACAGTGACTCTGTACAGTTACACAGTGACCCTCACCCTGAATAAACAGTAACTCTGTACAGTAACACAGTGACTCTCACCCTGAATAAACAGTGACTCCGTACAGTTACACAGTGACCCTCACTCTGAATAAACAGTGACTCTGTACAGTTACACAGTGAGCGACCCTCACCCTGAATAAATAGTGACTCTGTACAGTTACGCAGTGACTTTCACCCTGAATAAAAAGTGACTCTGTACAGTTACACAGTGAGTGACCCTCACCCTGCATAAACAGTGACTCTGTACAGTTACACAATGACCCTCACCCTGAATAAACAGTGACTCTGTACAGTTACACAGTGACCCTCACCCTGAATAAACAGTGACTCTGTACAGTTACACAGTGATCTCACCCTGAATAAACAGGGACTCTGCACAGTTACACAGTGACCCTCACTCTGAATAAACAGTAACTCTGTGCAGTTACACAGTGATCTCACCCTGAATAAACAGTAACTCTGTACAGTTACACAGTGACCGTCACTCTGAATAAACAGTGACTCTGTACAGTTACGCAGTGACCCTCACCCTGAATAAACAGTGAAGCTGAACAGATACACAGTGAGTGACCCTCACCCTGAATAAACAGTGACTCTGTACAGTTACACAATGACCCTCACCCTGAATGAACAGTGACTCTGCACAGTTACACAGTGTCCCTCACCCTGAATAAACAGTGAATCTGTACAGTCATACAGTGACCCTCACTCTGAATAAATAGTGACTCTGTACAGTAACAAAGTGATCTCACCCTGCATAAACAGTGACTCTGTACAGTTACACCATGACCCTCACCCTGAATAAACAGTGACTCTGTACAGTTACACAGTGACCCTCACTCTGAATAAACAGTGACTCTGTACAGTTACACAGTGATCTCACCCTGAATAAACAGTAACTCTGTACAGTTACACAGTGACCCTCACCCTGAATAAACAGTGACTCTGTACAGTTACACAGTGAGTGACCCTCGCCCTGAATAAACAGTGACTCTGTACAGTTATACAGTGAGTGACTCTCACCCTGAATAAACAGTGACTCTGTACAGTTACACAGTGAGTGACCCTCACCCTGAATAAACAGTGACTCTGTACAGTTACACTATCACCCTCACCCTGAATAAACAGTGACTCTGTACAGTTACACAATGACCCTCAACCTGAATAAACAGTGACTCTGTACAGTTATACAGTGACACTCACCCTGAATAAACAGTGACTCTGCACAGTTACACAGTGATCTCACCCTGAATAAACAGTGACTCTGTACAGTTACACAGTGACCCTCACTCTGAATAAACAGTGACTCTGTACAGTAACACAGTGATCTCACCCTGAATAAACAGTAACTCTGTACAGTTACACAGTGACCCTCACTCTGAATAAACAGTAACTCTGTACAGTTATACAATGAGTGACCCTCAGTCTGAATAAACAGTGACTCTGTACAGTTACACAGTGATCTCACCCTGAATAAATAGTGACTATGTACAGTTACACAGTGACCCTCACTCTGAATAAACAGTGACTCTGTACAGTTACACAGTGATCTCACCCTGAATAAACAGTGACTCTGTACAGTTACACAGGGACCCTCACCCTGAATAAACAGTGACTTTGTACAGTTACACAGTGATCTCACCCTGAATATACAGTGACTATGTACAGTTACACAGTGACCCTCACTCTGAATAAACAGTGACTCTGTACAGTTCCACAGTGATCTCACCCTGAATAAACAGTAACTCTGTACAGTTACACAGTGACCCTCACTCTGAATAAACAGTAACTCTGTACAGTTACACAGTGACCCTCACTCTGAATAAACAGTGACTATGTACAGTAACACACTGATCTCACGCTGAATAAACAGTGACTCTGTACAGTTACACAGTGATCTCACCCTGAATAAACAGTGACACTGTACAGTTACACAGTCGCCCTCACTCTGAATAAACAGTGACTCTGTACAGTTACACAATGATCTCACCCTGAATAAACAGTAACTCTGTACAGTTACACAGTGACCCTCACTCTGAATAAACAGTAACTCTGTACAGTTACACAGTGAGTGACCATCACTCTGAATAAACAGTGACTCTGTACAGTTACACAGTGATCTCACCCTGAATAAACAGTGACTCTGTACAGTTACACAGTGACCCTCACCCTGAATAAACAGTAACTCTGTACAGTAACACAGTGACTCTCACCCTGAATAAACAGTGACTCTGTACAGTTACACAGTGACCCTCACTCTGAATAAACAGTGACTCTGTACAGTTACATAGTGATCCTCACCCTGAATAAACAGTGACTCTGTACAGTTATACAGTGACCCTCACCCTGAATAAACAGTGACTCTGTACAGTTACAAAGTGAGTGACCCTCACCCAGAATAAACAGTAACTCTGTACAGTTACACTGACCCTCACTCTGAATAAACAGTAACTCTGTACAGTTACACAGTGAGTGACCCTCACCCTGAATAAACAGTGACTCTGTACAGTTATGCAGTGAGTGACCCTCACACTGAATAAAAAGTGATTCTGTACAGTTACACGGTGACCCTCACTCTGAATAAACAGTGATTCTGTACAGTTACACAGTGAGTGACCCTCACTCTGAATAAACAGTGACTCTGTACAGTTACGCAGTGACCCTCACCCTGAATAAACAGTGACTCTGTACAGATACACAGTGAGTGACCCTCACCCTAAATAAACAGTGACTCTGTACAGTTACACAATGACCCTCACCCTGAATAAACAGTGACTCTGTACAGTTACAGTGTCCCTCACCCTGAATAAACAGTGAATCTGTACAGTCATACAGTGACCCTCACTCTGAATAAACAGTGACTCTGTACAGTTACACAGTGATCTCACCCTGAATAAACAGTGACTCTGTACAGTTACAACGTGAGTGACCCTCACCCTGAATGAACACTGACTCTGCACAGTTATACAATGACCCTCACCCTAAATAAACAGTGACTCTGTACAGTTACACAATGACCCTCACCCTGAATAAACAGTGACTCTGCACAGTTACACAGTGACCCTCACTCTGAATAAACAGTGACTCTGTACAGTAACACAGTGATCTCACCCTGAATAAACAGTAACTCTGTACAGTTACACAGTGACCCTCACTCTGAATAAACAGTAACTCTGTACAGTTACACAGTGAGTGACCCTCAATCTGAATAAACAGTGACTCTGTACAGTTACACAGTGTTCTCACCCTGAATAAACAGTGACTATGTACAGTTACACAGTGACCCTCACTCTGAATAAACAGTGACTCTGTACAGTTACACAGTGATCTCACCCTGAATAAACAGTGACTCTGTACAGTTACACAGTGACCCTCACCCTGAATAAACAGTGACTTTGTACAGTTACACAGTGATCTCACCCTGAATAAACAGTGACTATGTACAGTTACACAGTGACCCTCACTCTGAATAAACAGTGACTCTGTACAGTTACACAGTGATCTCACCCTGAATAAACAGTAACTCTGTACAGTTACACAGTGACCCTCACTCTGAATAAACAGCAACTCTGTACAGTTACACAGCGACCCTCACTCTGAATAAACAGTGACTCTGTACAGTTACACAGTGATCTCACCCTGAATAAACAGTAACTCTGTACAGTTACACAGTGACCCTCACTCTGAATAAACAGTAACTCTGTACAGTTACACAGTGACCCTCACTCTGAATAAACAGTGACTATGTACAGTAACACACTGATCTCACCCTGAATAAACAGTGACTCTGTACAGTTACACAGTGATCTCACCCTGAATAAACAGTGACACTGTACAGTTACACAGTGACCCTCACTCTGAATAAACTGTGACTCTGTACAGTTACAGAATGATCTCACCCTGAATAAACAGTAAATCTGTACAGTTACAAAGTGACCCTCACTCTGAATAAACAGTAACTCTGTACAGTTACACAGTGAGTGACCCTCACTCTGAATAAACAGTGAGTCTGTACAGTTACACAGTGATCTCACCCTGAATAAACAGTGACTCTGTACAGTTACACAGTGACCCTCACCCTGAATAAACAGTAACTCTGTACAGTAACACAGTGACTCTCACCCTGAATAAACAGTGACTCCGTACAGTTACACAGTGACCCTCACTCTGAATAAACAGTGACTCTGTACAGTTACACAGTGAGCGACCCTCACCCTGAATAAATAGTGACTCTGTACAGTTACGCAGTGACCTTCACCCTGAATAAAAAGTGACTCTGTACAGTTACACAGTGAGTGACCCTCACCCTGCATAAACAGTGACTCTGTACAGTTACACAATGACCCTCACCCTGAATAAACAGTGACTCTGTACAGTTACACAGTGACCCTCACCCTGAATAAACAGTGACTCTGTACAGTTACACAGTGATCTCACCCTGAATAAACAGGGACTCTGCACAGTTACACAGTGACCCTCACTCTGAATAAACAGTAACTCTGTACAGTTACACAGTGATCTCACCCTGAATAAACAGTAACTCTGTACAGTTACACAGTGACCCTCACTCTGAATAAACAGTGACTCTGTACAGTTACGCAGTGACCCTCACCCTGAATAAACAGTGAAGCTGTACAGATACACAGTGAGTGACCCTCACACTGAATAAACAGTGACTCTGTACAGTTACACAATGACCCTCACCCTGAATAAACAGTGACTCTGCACAGTTACACAGTGTCCCTCACCCTGAATAAACAGTGAATCTGTACAGTCATACAGTGACCCTCACTCTGAATAAACAGTGACTCTGTACAGTAACAAAGTGATCTCACCCTGCATAAACAGTGACTCTGTACAGTTACACAATGACCCTCACCCTGAATAAACAGTGACTCTGTACAGTTACACAGTGACCCTCACTCTGAATAAACAGTGACTCTGTACAGTTACACAGTGATCTCACCCTGAATAAACAGTAACTCTGTACAGTTACACAGTGACCCTCACTCTGAATAAACAGTAACTCTGTACAGTAACACAGTGACTCTCACCCTGAATAAACAGTGACTCTGTACAGTTACACAGTGAGTGACCCTCACTCTGAATAAACAGTGATTCTGTACAGTAACACAGTGACTCTCACCCTGAAGAAACAGTGACTGTGTACAGTTACACAGTGAGCGACCGTCACCCTGAATAAATAGTGACTCTGTACAGTTACGCAGTGACCTTCACCCTGAATAAAAAGTGACTCTGTACAGTTACACAGTGAGTGACCCTCACCCTGCATAAACAGTGACTCTGTACAGTTACACAATGACCCTCACCCTGAATAAACAGTGACTCTGTACAGTTACATAGTGACCCTCACGCTGAATAAACAGACTCTGTACAGTTATACAGTGACCCTCACCCTGAATAAACAGTGACTCTGTACAGTTACAAAGTGAGTGACCCTCACCCAGAATAAACAGTAACTCTGTACAGTTACACTGACCCTCACTCTGAATAAACAGTAACTCTGTACAGTTACACAGTGAGTGACCCTCACCCTGAATAAACAGTGACTCTGTACAGTTATGCAGTGAGTGACCCTCACCCTGAATAAAAAGTGATTCTGTACAGTTACACGGTTACCCTCACTCTGAATAAACAGTGATTCTGTACAGTTACACAGTGAGTGACCCTCACTGTGAATAAACAGTGACTCTGTACAGTTACGCAGTGACCCTCACCCTGAATAAACAGTGACTCTGTAGAGATACACAGTGAGTGACCCTCACACTGAATAAACAGTGACTCTGTACAGTTACACAATGACCCTCACCCTGAATAAACAGTGACTCTGTAGAGTTACACAGTGATCTCACCCTGAATAAACAGTGACTCTGTAGAGTTACACAGTGATCTCACCCTGAAAAAACAGTGACTCTGTACAGTTACACAGTGATCTCACCCTGAATAAACAGTGACTCTGTACAGTTACACAGTGAGTGACCCTCACCCTGAATGAACACTGACTCTGCACAGTTACACAATGACCCTCACCCTGAATAAACAGTGACTCTGTACAGTTACAACGTGATGACCCTCACCCTGCATTAACAGTGACTCTGTACAGTTACACAATGACCCTCACCCTGAATAAACAGTGACTCTGTACAGTTATACAGTGACCCTCACCCTTAATAAACAGTGACTCTGTACAGTTACACAGTGATCTCACCCTGAATAAACTGTGACTCTGTACAGTTACACAGTGATCCTCACTCTGAATAAACAGTGACTCTGTACAGTTAGACAGTGATCTCACCCTGAATAAACAGTAACTCTGTACAGTTACACAGTGACCCTCACTCTGAATAAACAGTAACTCTGTACCGTTACACACTGAGTGACCCTCACCCTGAATAAACAGCGACTCTGTACAGTTATGCATTGACCCTAACCCTGAATAAACAGTGAATCTGTAGAGTTACACAGTGATCTCACCCTGAATAAACAGTGACTCTCTACAGTTACACAGTGACTGACCCTCACCCTGAATAAACAGTGACTCTGTACAGTTACACAGTGACCCTCACCCTGAATAAACAGTGACTCTTTACAGTTACACAGTGAGTGACACTCACCCTGAATAAACAGTGATTCTGTACAGTTACACAGTGAGTGACCCACACTCTAAATAAACAGTGACGCTGTACTGATACACAGTGAGTGACCCTCACCCTGAATAAACAGTGACTCTGTACAGTTACACAATGACCCTCACCCTGAATAAACAGTAACTCTGTACAGTTACACAGTGAGCGACCCTCACCCTGAATAAATAGTGACTCTGTACAGTTACCGCAGAGACCTTCACTCTGAATAAAAAGTGACTCTGTACAGTTACACAGTGAGTGACCCTCACCCTGCATAAACAGTGACTATGTACAGTTACACAATGACCCTCACCCTGAATAAACAGTGACTCTGTACAGTTACACAGTGACCCTCACCCTGAATAAACAGTGACTCTGTGCAGTTACACAGTGATCTCACCCTGAATAAACAGTGACTCTGCACAGTTACACAGTGACCCTCACTCCTGAATAAACAGTAACTCTGTACAGTTACACAGTGATCTCACCCTGAATAAACAGTAACTCTGTACAGTTACACAGTGACCCTCACTCTGAATAAACAGTGACTCTGTACAGTTACGCAGTGACCCTCACCCTGAATAAACAGTGACTCTGTACAGATACACAGTGAGTGACCCTCACCCTGAATAAACAGTGACTCTGTACAGTTACACAGTGTCCCTCACCCTGAATAAACAGTGAATCTGTACAGTCATACAGTGACCCTCACTTCCTGAATAAACAGTGACTCTGTACAGTAACACAGTGATCTCACCCTGAATAAACAGTGACTCTGTACAGTTACACAGTGAGTGACACTCACCCTGAATGAACAGTGACTCTGCACAGTTAGACAAAGACCCTCACCCTCAATTAACAGTTGACTCTGTACAGTTACAACGTGAGTGACCCTCACCCTGCATAAACAGTGACTCTGTACAGTCACACAATGACCCTCACCCTGACTAAACAGTGACTCTGTACAGTTACACAGTGACCCTCACCCTGAATAAACAGTGAATCTGTACATTTATACAGTGACCCTCACCCTGAATAAACAGTGACTCTGTACAGTTACACAGTGACCCTCACTCTGAATAAACAGTAACTCTGTACAGTTACCACAGTGAGTGACCCTCACTCTGAATAAACAGTGACTCTGTACAGTTACGCAGTGACCCTCACCCTGAATAAACAGTGAAGCTGTACAGATACACAGTGAGTGACCCTCACCCTGAATAAACAGTGACTCTGTACAGTTACACAATGACCCCTCACCCTGAATAAACAGTGACTCTGCACAGTTACACAGTGTCCCTCACCCTGAATAAACAGTGAATCTGTACAGTCATACAGTGACCCTCACTCTGAATAAACAGTGACTCTGTACAGTAACAAAGTGATCTCACCCTGCATAAACAGTGACTCTGTACAGTTACACAATGACCCCTCACCCTGAATAAACAGTGACTCTGTACAGTTACACAGTGACCCTCACTCTGAATAAACAGTGACTCTGTACAGTTACACAGTGATCTCACCCTGAATAAACAGTAACTCTGTACAGTTACACAGTGACCCTCACTCTGAATAAACAGTAACTCTGTACAGTAACACAGTGACTCTCACCCTGAATAAACAGTGACTCTGTACAGTTACACAGTGAGTGACCCTCACTCTGAATAAACAGTGATTCTGTACAGTAACACAGTGACTCTCACCCTGAAGAAACAGTGACTGTGTACAGTTACACAGTGAGCGACCGTCACCCTGAATAAATAGTGACTCTGTACAGTTACGCAGTGACCTTCACCCTGAATAAAAAGTGACTCTGTACAGTTACACAGTGAGTGACCCTCACCCTGCATAAACAGTGACTCTGTACAGTTACACAATGACCCTCACCCTGAATAAACTGTGACTCTGTACAGTTACATAGTGACCCTCACCCTGAATAAACAGACTCTGTACAGTTATACAGTGACCCTCACCCTGAATAAACAGTGACTCTGTACAGTTACAAAGTGAGTGACCCTCACCCAGAATAAACAGTAACTCTGTACAGTTACACTGACCCTCACTCTGAATAAACAGTAACTCTGTACAGTTACACAGTGAGTGACCCTCACCCTGAATAAACAGTGACTCTGTACAGTTATGCAGTGAGTGACCCTCACCCTGAATAAAAAGTGATTCTGTACAGTTACACGGTGACCCTCACTCTGAATAAACAGTGATTTTGTACAGTTACACAGTGAGTGACCCTCACTGTGAATAAACAGTGACTCTGTACAGTTACGCAGTGACCCTCACCCTGAATAAACAGTGACTCTGTAGAGATACACAGTGAGTGACCCTCACCCTGAATAAACAGTGACTCTGTACAGTTACACAATGACCCTCACCCTGAATAAACAGTGACTCTGTACAGTTACACAGTGATCTCACCCTGAATAAACAGTGACTCTGTACAGTTACACAGTGATCTCACCCTGAATAAACAGTGACTCTGTACAGTTACACAGTGAGTGACCCTCACCCTGAATGAACACTGACTCTGCACAGTTACACAATGACCCTCACCCTGAATAAACAGTGACTCTGTACAGTTATACAGTGACCCTCACCCTTAATAAACAGTGACTCTGTACAGTTACACAGTGATCTCACCCTGAATAAACTGTGACTCTGTACAGTTACACAGTGATCCTCACTCTGAATAAACAGTGACTCTGTACAGTTAGACAGTGATCTCACCCTGAATAAACAGTAACTCTGTACAGTTACACAGTGACCCTCACTCTGAATAAACAGTAACTCTGTACAGTTACACACTGAGTGACCCTCACCCTGAATAAACAGCGACTCTGTACAGTTATGCATTGACCCTAACCCTGAATAAACAGTGAATCTGTAGAGTTACACAGTGATCTCACCCTGAATAAACAGTGACTCTGTACAGTTACACAGTGACTGACCCTCACCCTGAATAAACAGTGACTCTGTACAGTTACACAGTGACCCTCACCCTGAATAAACAGTGACTCTGTACAGTTACACAGTGAGTGACACTCACCCTGAATAAACAGTGATTCTGTACAGTTACACAGTGAGTGACCCACACTCTAAATAAACAGTGACGCTGTACTGATACACAGTGAGTGACCCTCACCCTGAATAAACAGTGACTCTGTACAGTTACACAATGACCCTCACCCTGAATAAACAGTAACTCTGTACAGTTACACAGTGAGCGACCCTCACCCTGAATAAATAGTGACTCTGTACAGTTACGCAGAGACCTTCACTCTGAATAAAAAGTGACTCTGTACAGTTACACAGTGAGTGACCCTCACCCTGCATAAACAGTGACTCTGTACAGTTAAACAATGACCCTCACCCTGAATAAACAGTGACTCTGTACAGTTACACAGTGAGCCTCACCCTGAATAAACAGTGACTCTGTGCAGTTACACAGTGATCTCACCCTGAATAAACAGGGACTCTGCACAGTTACACAGTGACCCTCACTCTGAATAAACAGTAACTCTGTACAGTTACACAGTGATCTCACCCTGAATAAACAGTAACTCTGTACAGTTACACAGTGACCCTCACTCTGAATAAACAGTGACTCTGTACAGTTACGCAGTGACCCTTACCCTGAATAAACAGTGACTCTGTACAGATACACAGTGAGTGACCCTCACCCTGAATAAACAGTGACTCTGTACAGTTACACTATCACCCTCACCCTGAATAAACAGTGACTCTGTACAGTTACACAATGACCCTCAACCTGAATAAACAGTGACTCTGTACAGTTATACAGTGACACTCACCCTGAATAAACAGTGACTCTGCACAGTTACACAGTGATCTCACCCTGAATAAACAGTGACTCTGTACAGTTACACAGTGACCCTCACTCTGAATAAACAGTGACTCTGTACAGTAACACAGTGATCTCACCCTGAATAAACAGTAACTCTGTACAGTTACACAGTGACCCTCACTCTGAATAAACAGTAACTCTGTACAGTTATACAATGAGTGACCCTCAGTCTGAATAAACAGTGACTCTGTACAGTTACACAGTGATCTCACCCTGAATAAACAGTGACTATGTACAGTTACACAGTGACCCTCACTCTGAATAAACAGTGACTCTGTACAGTTACACAGTGATCTCACCCTGAATAAACAGTGACTCTGTACAGTTACACAGGGACCCTCACCCTGAATAAACAGTGACTTTGTACAGTTACACAGTGATCTCACCCTGAATAAACAGTGACTATGTACAGTTACACAGTGACCCTCACTCTGAATAAACAGTGACTCTGTACAGTTCCACAGTGATCTCACCCTGAATAAACAGTAACTCTGTACAGTTACACAGTGACCCTCACTCTGAATAAACAGTAACTCTGTACAGTTACACAGTGACCCTCACTCTGAATAAACAGTGACTATGTACAGTAACACACTGATCTCACGCTGAATAAACAGTGACTCTGTACAGTTACACAGTGATCTCACCCTGAATAAACAGTGACTCTGTACAGTTACACAGTGACCCTCACTCTGAATAACCAGTGACTCTGTACAGTTACACAATGATCTCACCCTGAATGAACAGTAACTCTGTACAGTTACACAGTGACCCTCACTCTGAATAAACAGTAACTCTGTACAGTTACACAGTGAGTGACCCTCACTCTGAATAAACAGTGACTCTGTACAGTTACACAGTGATCTCACCCTGAATAAACAGTGACTCTGTACAGTTACACAGTGACCCTCACCCTGAATAAACAGTAACTCTGTACAGTAACACAGTGACTCTCACCCTGAATAAACAGTGACTCTGTACAGTAACACAGTGACCCTCACTCTGAATAAACAGTGACTCTGTACAGTTAGATAGTGATCCTCACCCTGAATAAACAGTGACTCTGTACAGTTATACAGTGACCCTCACCCTGAATAAACAGTGACTCTGTACAGTTACAAAGTGAGTGACCCTCACCCAGAATAAACAGTAACTCTGTACAGTTACACTGACCCTCACTCTGAATAAACAGTAACTCTGTACAGTTACACAGTGAGTGACCCTCACCCTGAATAAACAGTGACTCTGTACAGTTATGCAGTGAGTGACCCTCACACTGAATAAAAAGTGATTCTGTACAGTTACACGGTGACCCTCACTCTGAATAAACAGTGATTCTGTACAGTTACACAGTGAGTGACCATCACTCTGAATAAACAGTGACTCTGTACAGTTACAGTGTCCCTCACCCTGAATAAACAGTGAATCTGTACAGTCATACAGTGACCCTCACTCTGAATAAACAGTGACTCTGTACAGTTACACAGTGATCTCACCCTGAATAAACAGTGACTCTGTACAGTTACAACGTGAGTGACCCTCACCCTGAATGAACACTGACTCTGCACAGTTATACAATGACCCTCACCCTAAATAAACAGTGACTCTGTACAGTTACAACGTGAGTGACCCTCACCCTGCATTAACAGTGACTCTGTACAGTTACACAATGATCCTCACCCTGAATAAACAGTGACTCTGTACAGTTACACAGTGACCCTCACTCTGAATAAACAGTGACTCTGTACAGTAACACAGTGATCTCACCCTGAATAAACAGTAACTCTGTACAGTTACACAGTGACACTCACTCTGAATAAACAGTAACTCTGTACAGTTACACTGTGAGCGACCCTCAGTCTGAATAAACAGTGACTCTGTACAGTTACACAGTGATCTCACCCTGAATAAACAGTGACTCTGTACAGTTACACAGTGACCCTCACCCTGAATAAACAGTGACTTTGTACAGTTACACAGTGATCTCACCCTGAATAAACAGTGACTCTGTACAGTTACACAGTGACCCTCACTCTGAATAAACAGTGACTCTGTACAGTAACACAGTGATCTCACCCTGAATAAACAGTAACTCTGTACAGTTACACAGTGACCCTCACTCTGAATAAACAGTAACTCTGTACAGTTACACTGTGAGCGACCCTCAGTCTGAATAAACAGTGACTCTGTACAGTTACACAGTGATCTCACCCTGAATAAACAGTGACTCTGTACAGTTACACAGTGACCCTCACCCTGAATAAACAGTGACTTTGTACAGTTACACAGTGATCTCACCCTGAATAAACAGTGACTATGTACAGTTACACAGTGACCCTCACTCTGAATAAACAGTGACTCTGTACAGTTACACAGTGATCTCACCCTGAATAAACAGTAACTCTGTACAGTTACACAGTGACCCTCACTCTGAATAAACAGCAACTCTGTACAGTTACACAGCGACCCTCACTCTGAATAAACAGTGACTCTGTACAGTTACACAGTGATCTCACCCTGAATAAACAGTAACTCTGTACAGTTACACAGTGACCCTCACTCTGAATAAACAGTAACTCTGTACAGTTACACAGTGACCCTCACTCTGAATAAACAGTGACTATGTACAGTAACACACTGATCTCACCCTGAATAAACAGTGACTCTGTACAGTTACACAGTGATCTCACCCTGAATAAACAGTGACACTGTACAGTTACACAGTGACCCTCACTCTGAATAAACAGTGACTCTGTACAGTTACACAATGATCTCACCCTGAATAAACAGTAACTCTGTACAGTTACAAAGTGACCCTCACTCTGAATAAACAGTAACTCTGTACAGTTACACAGTGAGTGACCCTCACTCTGAATAAGCAGTGAGTCTGTACAGTTACACAATGACCCTCACCCTGAATAAACAGTGACTCTGTACAGTTACAGTGTCCCTCACCCTGAATAAACAGTGAATCTGTACAGTCATACAGTGACCCTCACTCTGAATAAACAGTGACTCTGTACAGTTACACAGTGATCTCACCCTGAATAAACAGTGACTCTGTACAGTTACAACGTGAGTGACCCTCACCCTGAATGAACACTGACTCTGCACAGTTATACAATGACCCTCACCCTAAATAAACAGTGACTCTGTACAGTTACAACGTGAGTGACCCTCACCCTGCATTAACAGTGACTCTGTACAGTTACACAATGATCCTCACCCTGAATAAACAGTGACTCTGTACAGTTACACAGTGACCCTCACTCTGAATAAACAGTGACTCTGTACAGTAACACAGTGATCTCACCCTGAATAAACAGTAACTCTGTACAGTTACACAGTGACACTCACTCTGAATAAACAGTAACTCTGTACAGTTACACTGTGAGCGACCCTCAGTCTGAATAAACAGTGACTCTGTACAGTTACACAGTGATCTCACCCTGAATAAACAGTGACTCTGTACAGTTACACAGTGACCCTCACCCTGAATAAACAGTGACTTTGTACAGTTACACAGTGATCTCACCCTGAATAAACAGTGACTCTGTACAGTTACACAGTGACCCTCACTCTGAATAAACAGTGACTCTGTACAGTAACACAGTGATCTCACCCTGAATAAACAGTAACTCTGTACAGTTACACAGTGACCCTCACTCTGAATAAACAGTAACTCTGTACAGTTACACTGTGAGCGACCCTCAGTCTGAATAAACAGTGACTCTGTACAGTTACACAGTGATCTCACCCTGAATAAACAGTGACTCTGTACAGTTACACAGTGACCCTCACCCTGAATAAACAGTGACTTTGTACAGTTACACAGTGATCTCACCCTGAATAAACAGTGACTATGTACAGTTACACAGTGACCCTCACTCTGAATAAACAGTGACTCTGTACAGTTACACAGTGATCTCACCCTGAATAAACAGTAACTCTGTACAGTTACACAGTGACCCTCACTCTGAATAAACAGCAACTCTGTACAGTTACACAGCGACCCTCACTCTGAATAAACAGTGACTCTGTACAGTTACACAGTGATCTCACCCTGAATAAACAGTAACTCTGTACAGTTACACAGTGACCCTCACTCTGAATAAACAGTAACTCTGTACAGTTACACAGTGACCCTCACTCTGAATAAACAGTGACTATGTACAGTAACACACTGATCTCACCCTGAATAAACAGTGACTCTGTACAGTTACACAGTGATCTCACCCTGAATAAACAGTGACACTGTACAGTTACACAGTGACCCTCACTCTGAATAAACAGTGACTCTGTACAGTTACACAATGATCTCACCCTGAATAAACAGTAACTCTGTACAGTTACAAAGTGACCCTCACTCTGAATAAACAGTAACTCTGTACAGTTACACAGTGAGTGACCCTCACTCTGAATAAGCAGTGAGTCTGTACAGTTACACAGTGATCTCACCCTGAATAAACAGTGACTCTGTACAGTTACACAGTGACCCTCACCCTGAATAAACAGTAACTCTGTACAGTAACACAGTGACTCTCACCCTGAATAAACAGTGACTCCGTACAGTTACACAGTGACCCTCACTCTGAATAAACAGTGACTCTGTACAGTTACACAGTGAGCGACCCTCACCCTGAATAAATAGTGACTCTGTACAGTTACGCAGTGACTTTCACCCTGAATAAAAAGTGACTCTGTACAGTTACACAGTGAGTGACCCTCACCCTGCATAAACAGTGACTCTGTACAGTTACACAATGACCCTCACCCTGAATAAACAGTGACTCTGTACAGTTACACAGTGACCCTCACCCTGAATAAACAGTGACTCTGTACAGTTACACAGTGATCTCACCCTGAATAAACAGGGACTCTGCACAGTTACACAGTGACCCTCACTCTGAATAAACAGTAACTCTGTGCAGTTACACAGTGATCTCACCCTGAATAAACAGTAACTCTGTACAGTTACACAGTGACCGTCACTCTGAATAAACAGTGACTCTGTACAGTTACGCAGTGACCCTCACCCTGAATAAACAGTGAAGCTGAACAGATACACAGTGAGTGACCCTCACCCTGAATAAACAGTGACTCTGTACAGTTACACAATGACCCTCACCCTGAATGAACAGTGACTCTGCACAGTTACACAGTGTCCCTCACCCTGAATAAACAGTGAATCTGTACAGTCATACAGTGACCCTCACTCTGAATAAATAGTGACTCTGTACAGTAACAAAGTGATCTCACCCTGCATAAACAGTGACTCTGTACAGTTACACCATGACCCTCACCCTGAATAAACAGTGACTCTGTACAGTTACACAGTGACCCTCACTCTGAATAAACAGTGACTCTGTACAGTTACACAGTGATCTCACCCTGAATAAACAGTAACTCTGTACAGTTACACAGTGACCCTCACCCTGAATAAACAGTGACTCTGTACAGTTACACAGTGAGTGACCCTCGCCCTGAATAAACAGTGACTCTGTACAGTTATACAGTGAGTGACTCTCACCCTGAATAAACAGTGACTCTGTACAGTTACACAGTGAGTGACCCTCACCCTGAATAAACAGTGACTCTGTACAGTTACACTATCACCCTCACCCTGAATAAACAGTGACTCTGTACAGTTACACAATGACCCTCAACCTGAATAAACAGTGACTCTGTACAGTTATACAGTGACACTCACCCTGAATAAACAGTGACTCTGCACAGTTACACAGTGATCTCACCCTGAATAAACAGTGACTCTGTACAGTTACACAGTGACCCTCACTCTGAATAAACAGTGACTCTGTACAGTAACACAGTGATCTCACCCTGAATAAACAGTAACTCTGTACAGTTACACAGTGACCCTCACTCTGAATAAACAGTAACTCTGTACAGTTATACAATGAGTGACCCTCAGTCTGAATAAACAGTGACTCTGTACAGTTACACAGTGATCTCACCCTGAATAAATAGTGACTATGTACAGTTACACAGTGACCCTCACTCTGAATAAACAGTGACTCTGTACAGTTACACAGTGATCTCACCCTGAATAAACAGTGACTCTGTACAGTTACACAGGGACCCTCACCCTGAATAAACAGTGACTTTGTACAGTTACACAGTGATCTCACCCTGAATATACAGTGACTATGTACAGTTACACAGTGACCCTCACTCTGAATAAACAGTGACTCTGTACAGTTCCACAGTGATCTCACCCTGAATAAACAGTAACTCTGTACAGTTACACAGTGACCCTCACTCTGAATAAACAGTAACTCTGTACAGTTACGCAGTGACCCTCACCCTGAATAAACAGTGACTCTGTACAGATACACAGTGAGTGACCCTCACCCTGAATAAACAGTGACTCTGTACAGTTACACAGTGTCCCTCACCCTGAATAAACAGTGAATCTGTACAGTCATACAGTGACCCTCACTCTGAATAAACAGTGACTCTGTACAGTAACACAGTGATCTCACCCTGAATAAACAGTGACTCTGTACAGTTACACAGTGAGTGACACTCACCCTGAATGAACAGTGACTCTGCACAGTTAGACAAAGACCCTCACCCTCAATTAACAGTGACTCTGTACAGTTACAACGTGAGTGACCCTCACCCTGCATAAACAGTGACTCTGTACAGTCACACAATGACCCTCACCCTGACTAAACAGTGACTCTGTACAGTTACACAGTGACCCTCACCCTGAATAAACAGTGAATCTGTACATTTATACAGTGACCCTCACCCTGAATAAACAGTGACTCTGTACAGTTACACAGTGACCCTCACTCTGAATAAACAGTAACTCTGTACAGTTACACAGTGAGTGACCCTCACTCTGAATAAACAGTGACTCTGTACAGTTACGCAGTGACCCTCACCCTGAATAAACAGTGAAGCTGTACAGATACACAGTGAGTGACCCTCACCCTGAATAAACAGTGACTCTGTACAGTTACACAATGACCCTCACCCTGAATAAACAGTGACTCTGCACAGTTACACAGTGTCCCTCACCCTGAATAAACAGTGAATCTGTACAGTCATACAGTGACCCTCACTCTGAATAAACAGTGACTCTGTACAGTAACAAAGTGATCTCACCCTGCATAAACAGTGACTCTGTACAGTTACACAATGACCCTCACCCTGAATAAACAGTGACTCTGTACAGTTACACAGTGACCCTCACTCTGAATAAACAGTGACTCTGTACAGTTACACAGTGATCTCACCCTGAATAAACAGTAACTCTGTACAGTTACACAGTGACCCTCACTCTGAATAAACAGTAACTCTGTACAGTAACACAGTGACTCTCACCCTGAATAAACAGTGACTCTGTACAGTTACACAGTGAGTGACCCTCACTCTGAATAAACAGTGATTCTGTACAGTAACACAGTGACTCTCACCCTGAAGAAACAGTGACTGTGTACAGTTACACAGTGAGCGACCGTCACCCTGAATAAATAGTGACTCTGTACAGTTACGCAGTGACCTTCACCCTGAATAAAAAGTGACTCTGTACAGTTACACAGTGAGTGACCCTCACCCTGCATAAACAGTGACTCTGTACAGTTACACAATGACCCTCACCCTGAATAAACTGTGACTCTGTACAGTTACATAGTGACCCTCACCCTGAATAAACAGACTCTGTACAGTTATACAGTGACCCTCACCCTGAATAAACAGTGACTCTGTACAGTTACAAAGTGAGTGACCCTCACCCAGAATAAACAGTAACTCTGTACAGTTACACTGACCCTCACTCTGAATAAACAGTAACTCTGTACAGTTACACAGTGAGTGACCCTCACCCTGAATAAACAGTGACTCTGTACAGTTATGCAGTGAGTGACCCTCACCCTGAATAAAAAGTGATTCTGTACAGTTACACGGTGACCCTCACTCTGAATAAACAGTGATTTTGTACAGTTACACAGTGAGTGACCCTCACTGTGAATAAACAGTGACTCTGTACAGTTACGCAGTGACCCTCACCCTGAATAAACAGTGACTCTGTAGAGATACACAGTGAGTGACCCTCACCCTGAATAAACAGTGACTCTGTACAGTTACACAATGACCCTCACCCTGAATAAACAGTGACTCTGTACAGTTACACAGTGATCTCACCCTGAATAAACAGTGACTCTGTACAGTTACACAGTGATCTCACCCTGAATAAACAGTGACTCTGTACAGTTACACAGTGAGTGACCCTCACCCTGAATGAACACTGACTCTGCACAGTTACACAATGACCCTCACCCTGAATAAACAGTGACTCTGTACAGTTATACAGTGACCCTCACCCTTAATAAACAGTGACTCTGTACAGTTACACAGTGATCTCACCCTGAATAAACTGTGACTCTGTACAGTTACACAGTGATCCTCACTCTGAATAAACAGTGACTCTGTACAGTTAGACAGTGATCTCACCCTGAATAAACAGTAACTCTGTACAGTTACACAGTGACCCTCACTCTGAATAAACAGTAACTCTGTACAGTTACACACTGAGTGACCCTCACCCTGAATAAACAGCGACTCTGTACAGTTATGCATTGACCCTAACCCTGAATAAACAGTGAATCTGTAGAGTTACACAGTGATCTCACCCTGAATAAACAGTGACTCTGTACAGTTACACAGTGACTGACCCTCACCCTGAATAAACAGTGACTCTGTACAGTTACACAGTGACCCTCACCCTGAATAAACAGTGACTCTGTACAGTTACACAGTGAGTGACACTCACCCTGAATAAACAGTGATTCTGTACAGTTACACAGTGAGTGACCCACACTCTAAATAAACAGTGACGCTGTACTGATACACAGTGAGTGACCCTCACCCTGAATAAACAGTGACTCTGTACAGTTACACAATGACCCTCACCCTGAATAAACAGTAACTCTGTACAGTTACACAGTGAGCGACCCTCACCCTGAATAAATAGTGACTCTGTACAGTTACGCAGAGACCTTCACTCTGAATAAAAAGTGACTCTGTACAGTTACACAGTGAGTGACCCTCACCCTGCATAAACAGTGACTCTGTACAGTTAAACAATGACCCTCACCCTGAATAAACAGTGACTCTGTACAGTTACACAGTGATCTCACCCTGAATAAACTGTGACTCTGTACAGTTACACAGTGATCCTCACTCTGAATAAACAGTGACTCTGTACAGTTAGACAGTGATCTCACCCTGAATAAACAGTAACTCTGTACAGTTACACAGTGACCCTCACTCTGAATAAACAGTAACTCTGTACAGTTACACACTGAGTGACCCTCACCCTGAATAAACAGCGACTCTGTACAGTTATGCATTGACCCTAACCCTGAATAAACAGTGAATCTGTAGAGTTACACAGTGATCTCACCCTGAATAAACAGTGACTCTGTACAGTTACACAGTGACTGACCCTCACCCTGAATAAACAGCGACTCTGTACAGTTACACAGTGACCCTCACCCTGAATAAACAGTGACTCTGTACAGTTACACAGTGAGTCACACTCACCCTGAATAAAAAGTGATTCTGTACAGTTACACGGTGACCCTCACTCTGAATAAACAGTGATTCTGTACAGTTACACAGTGAGTGACCCACACTCTAAATAAACAGTGACGCTGTACTGATACACAGTGAGTGACCCTCACCCTGAATAAACAGTGACTCTGTACAGTTACACAATGACCCTCACCCTGAATCAACAGTAACTCTGTACAGTTACACAGTGAGCGACCCTCACCCTGAATAAATAGTGACTCTGTACAGTTACACAATGACCCTCACCCTGAATAAACAGTGACTCTGTACAGTTACACAGTGAGCCTCACCCTGAATAAACAGTGACTCTGTGCAGTTACACAGTGATCTCACCCTGAATAAACAGGGACTCTGCACAGTTACACAGTGACCCTCACTCTGAATAAACAGTAACTCTGTACAGTTACACAGTGATCTCACCCTGAATAAACAGTAACTCTGTACAGTTACACAGTGACCCTCACTCTGAATAAACAGTGACTCTGTACAGTTACGCAGTGACCCTTACCCTGAATAAACAGTGACTCTGTACAGATACACAGTGAGTGACCCTCACCCTGAATAAACAGTGACTCTGTACAGTTACACTATCACCCTCACCCTGAATAAACAGTGACTCTGTACAGTTACACAATGACCCTCAACCTGAATAAACAGTGACTCTGTACAGTTATACAGTGACACTCACCCTGAATAAACAGTGACTCTGCACAGTTACACAGTGATCTCACCCTGAATAAACAGTGACTCTGTACAGTTACACAGTGACCCTCACTCTGAATAAACAGTGACTCTGTACAGTAACACAGTGATCTCACCCTGAATAAACAGTAACTCTGTACAGTTACACAGTGACCCTCACTCTGAATAAACAGTAACTCTGTACAGTTATACAATGAGTGACCCTCAGTCTGAATAAACAGTGACTCTGTACAGTTACACAGTGATCTCACCCTGAATAAACAGTGACTATGTACAGTTACACAGTGACCCTCACTCTGAATAAACAGTGACTCTGTACAGTTACACAGTGATCTCACCCTGAATAAACAGTGACTCTGTACAGTTACACAGGGACCCTCACCCTGAATAAACAGTGACTTTGTACAGTTACACAGTGATCTCACCCTGAATAAACAGTGACTATGTACAGTTACACAGTGACCCTCACTCTGAATAAACAGTGACTCTGTACAGTTCCACAGTGATCTCACCCTGAATAAACAGTAACTCTGTACAGTTACACAGTGACCCTCACTCTGAATAAACAGTAACTCTGTACAGTTACACAGTGACCCTCACTCTGAATAAACAGTGACTATGTACAGTAACACACTGATCTCACGCTGAATAAACAGTGACTCTGTACAGTTACACAGTGATCTCACCCTGAATAAACAGTGACTCTGTACAGTTACACAGTGACCCTCACTCTGAATAACCAGTGACTCTGTACAGTTACACAATGATCTCACCCTGAATGAACAGTAACTCTGTACAGTTACACAGTGACCCTCACTCTGAATAAACAGTAACTCTGTACAGTTACACAGTGAGTGACCCTCACTCTGAATAAACAGTGACTCTGTACAGTTACACAGTGATCTCACCCTGAATAAACAGTGACTCTGTACAGTTACACAGTGACCCTCACCCTGAATAAACAGTAACTCTGTACAGTAACACAGTGACTCTCACCCTGAATAAACAGTGACTCTGTACAGTAACACAGTGACCCTCACTCTGAATAAACAGTGACTCTGTACAGTTAGATAGTGATCCTCACCCTGAATAAACAGTGACTCTGTACAGTTATACAGTGACCCTCACCCTGAATAAACAGTGACTCTGTACAGTTACAAAGTGAGTGACCCTCACCCAGAATAAACAGTAACTCTGTACAGTTACACTGACCCTCACTCTGAATAAACAGTAACTCTGTACAGTTACACAGTGAGTGACCCTCACCCTGAATAAACAGTGACTCTGTACAGTTATGCAGTGAGTGACCCTCACACTGAATAAAAAGTGATTCTGTACAGTTACACGGTGACCCTCACTCTGAATAAACAGTGATTCTGTACAGTTACACAGTGAGTGACCATCACTCTGAATAAACAGTGACTCTGTACGGTTACGCAGTGAGTGACCCTCACCCTAAATAAACAGTGACTCTGTACAGTTACACAATGACCCTCACCCTGAATAAACAGTGACTCTGTACAGTTACAGTGTCCCTCACCCTGAATAAACAGTGAATCTGTACAGTCATACAGTGACCCTCACTCTGAATAAACAGTGACTCTGTACAGTTACACAGTGATCTCACCCTGAATAAACAGTGACTCTGTACAGTTACAACGTGAGTGACCCTCACCCTGAATGAACACTGACTCTGCACAGTTATACAATGACCCTCACCCTAAATAAACAGTGACTCTGTACAGTTACAACGTGAGTGACCCTCACCCTGCATTAACAGTGACTCTGTACAGTTACACAATGATCCTCACCCTGAATAAACAGTGACTCTGTACAGTTACACAGTGACCCTCACTCTGAATAAACAGTGACTCTGTACAGTAACACAGTGATCTCACCCTGAATAAACAGTAACTCTGTACAGTTACACAGTGACACTCACTCTGAATAAACAGTAACTCTGTACAGTTACACTGTGAGCGACCCTCAGTCTGAATAAACAGTGACTCTGTACAGTTACACAGTGATCTCACCCTGAATAAACAGTGACTCTGTACAGTTACACAGTGACCCTCACCCTGAATAAACAGTGACTTTGTACAGTTACACAGTGATCTCACCCTGAATAAACAGTGACTCTGTACAGTTACACAGTGACCCTCACTCTGAATAAACAGTGACTCTGTACAGTAACACAGTGATCTCACCCTGAATAAACAGTAACTCTGTACAGTTACACAGTGACCCTCACTCTGAATAAACAGTAACTCTGTACAGTTACACTGTGAGCGACCCTCAGTCTGAATAAACAGTGACTCTGTACAGTTACACAGTGATCTCACCCTGAATAAACAGTGACTCTGTACAGTTACACAGTGACCCTCACCCTGAATAAACAGTGACTTTGTACAGTTACACAGTGATCTCACCCTGAATAAACAGTGACTATGTACAGTTACACAGTGACCCTCACTCTGAATAAACAGTGACTCTGTACAGTTACACAGTGATCTCACCCTGAATAAACAGTAACTCTGTACAGTTACACAGTGACCCTCACTCTGAATAAACAGCAACTCTGTACAGTTACACAGCGACCCTCACTCTGAATAAACAGTGACTCTGTACAGTTACACAGTGATCTCACCCTGAATAAACAGTAACTCTGTACAGTTACACAGTGACCCTCACTCTGAATAAACAGTAACTCTGTACAGTTACACAGTGACCCTCACTCTGAATAAACAGTGACTATGTACAGTAACACACTGATCTCACCCTGAATAAACAGTGACTCTGTACAGTTACACAGTGATCTCACCCTGAATAAACAGTGACACTGTACAGTTACACAGTGACCCTCACTCTGAATAAACAGTGACTCTGTACAGTTACACAATGATCTCACCCTGAATAAACAGTAACTCTGTACAGTTACAAAGTGACCCTCACTCTGAATAAACAGTAACTCTGTACAGTTACACAGTGAGTGACCCTCACTCTGAATAAGCAGTGAGTCTGTACAGTTACACAATGACCCTCACCCTGAATAAACAGTGACTCTGTACAGTTACAGTGTCCCTCACCCTGAATAAACAGTGAATCTGTACAGTCATACAGTGACCCTCACTCTGAATAAACAGTGACTCTGTACAGTTACACAGTGATCTCACCCTGAATAAACAGTGACTCTGTACAGTTACAACGTGAGTGACCCTCACCCTGAATGAACACTGACTCTGCACAGTTATACAATGACCCTCACCCTAAATAAACAGTGACTCTGTACAGTTACAACGTGAGTGACCCTCACCCTGCATTAACAGTGACTCTGTACAGTTACACAATGATCCTCACCCTGAATAAACAGTGACTCTGTACAGTTACACAGTGACCCTCACTCTGAATAAACAGTGACTCTGTACAGTAACACAGTGATCTCACCCTGAATAAACAGTAACTCTGTACAGTTACACAGTGACACTCACTCTGAATAAACAGTAACTCTGTACAGTTACACTGTGAGCGACCCTCAGTCTGAATAAACAGTGACTCTGTACAGTTACACAGTGATCTCACCCTGAATAAACAGTGACTCTGTACAGTTACACAGTGACCCTCACCCTGAATAAACAGTGACTTTGTACAGTTACACAGTGATCTCACCCTGAATAAACAGTGACTCTGTACAGTTACACAGTGACCCTCACTCTGAATAAACAGTGACTCTGTACAGTAACACAGTGATCTCACCCTGAATAAACAGTAACTCTGTACAGTTACACAGTGACCCTCACTCTGAATAAACAGTAACTCTGTACAGTTACACTGTGAGCGACCCTCAGTCTGAATAAACAGTGACTCTGTACAGTTACACAGTGATCTCACCCTGAATAAACAGTGACTCTGTACAGTTACACAGTGACCCTCACCCTGAATAAACAGTGACTTTGTACAGTTACACAGTGATCTCACCCTGAATAAACAGTGACTATGTACAGTTACACAGTGACCCTCACTCTGAATAAACAGTGACTCTGTACAGTTACACAGTGATCTCACCCTGAATAAACAGTAACTCTGTACAGTTACACAGTGACCCTCACTCTGAATAAACAGCAACTCTGTACAGTTACACAGCGACCCTCACTCTGAATAAACAGTGACTCTGTACAGTTACACAGTGATCTCACCCTGAATAAACAGTAACTCTGTACAGTTACACAGTGACCCTCACTCTGAATAAACAGTAACTCTGTACAGTTACACAGTGACCCTCACTCTGAATAAACAGTGACTATGTACAGTAACACACTGATCTCACCCTGAATAAACAGTGACTCTGTACAGTAACACAGTGATCTCACCCTGAATAAACAGTGACACTGTACAGTTACACAGTGACCCTCACTCTGAATAAACAGTGACTCTGTACAGTTACACAATGATCTCACCCTGAATAAACAGTAACTCTGTACAGTTACAAAGTGACCCTCACTCTGAATAAACAGTAACTCTGTACAGTTACACAGTGAGTGACCCTCACTCTGAATAAGCAGTGAGTCTGTACAGTTACACAGTGATCTCACCCTGAATAAACAGTGACTCTGTACAGTTACACAGTGACCCTCACCCTGAATAAACAGTAACTCTGTACAGTAACACAGTGACTCTCACCCTGAATAAACAGTGACTCCGTACAGTTACACAGTGACCCTCACTCTGAATAAACAGTGACTCTGTACAGTTACACAGTGAGCGACCCTCACCCTGAATAAATAGTGACTCTGTACAGTTACGCAGTGACTTTCACCCTGAATAAAAAGTGACTCTGTACAGTTACACAGTGAGTGACCCTCACCCTGCATAAACAGTGACTCTGTACAGTTACACAATGACCCTCACCCTGAATAAACAGTGACTCTGTACAGTTACACAGTGACCCTCACCCTGAATAAACAGTGACTCTGTACAGTTACACAGTGATCTCACCCTGAATAAACAGGGACTCTGCACAGTTACACAGTGACCCTCACTCTGAATAAACAGTAACTCTGTGCAGTTACACAGTGATCTCACCCTGAATAAACAGTAACTCTGTACAGTTACACAGTGACCGTCACTCTGAATAAACAGTGACTCTGTACAGTTACGCAGTGACCCTCACCCTGAATAAACAGTGAAGCTGAACAGATACACAGTGAGTGACCCTCACCCTGAATAAACAGTGACTCTGTACAGTTACACAATGACCCTCACCCTGAATGAACAGTGACTCTGCACAGTTACACAGTGTCCCTCACCCTGAATAAACAGTGAATCTGTACAGTCATACAGTGACCCTCACTCTGAATAAATAGTGACTCTGTACAGTAACAAAGTGATCTCACCCTGCATAAACAGTGACTCTGTACAGTTACACCATGACCCTCACCCTGAATAAACAGTGACTCTGTACAGTTACACAGTGACCCTCACTCTGAATAAACAGTGACTCTGTACAGTTACACAGTGATCTCACCCTGAATAAACAGTAACTCTGTACAGTTACACAGTGACCCTCACCCTGAATAAACAGTGACTCTGTACAGTTACACAGTGAGTGACCCTCGCCCTGAATAAACAGTGACTCTGTACAGTTATACAGTGAGTGACTCTCACCCTGAATAAACAGTGACTCTGTACAGTTACACAGTGAGTGACCCTCACCCTGAATAAACAGTGACTCTGTACAGTTACACTATCACCCTCACCCTGAATAAACAGTGACTCTGTACAGTTACACAATGACCCTCAACCTGAATAAACAGTGACTCTGTACAGTTATACAGTGACACTCACCCTGAATAAACAGTGACTCTGCACAGTTACACAGTGATCTCACCCTGAATAAACAGTGACTCTGTACAGTTACACAGTGACCCTCACTCTGAATAAACAGTGACTCTGTACAGTAACACAGTGATCTCACCCTGAATAAACAGTAACTCTGTACAGTTACACAGTGACCCTCACTCTGAATAAACAGTAACTCTGTACAGTTATACAATGAGTGACCCTCAGTCTGAATAAACAGTGACTCTGTACAGTTACACAGTGATCTCACCCTGAATAAATAGTGACTATGTACAGTTACACAGTGACCCTCACTCTGAATAAACAGTGACTCTGTACAGTTACACAGTGATCTCACCCTGAATAAACAGTGACTCTGTACAGTTACACAGGGACCCTCACCCTGAATAAACAGTGACTTTGTACAGTTACACAGTGATCTCACCCTGAATATACAGTGACTATGTACAGTTACACAGTGACCCTCACTCTGAATAAACAGTGACTCTGTACAGTTCCACAGTGATCTCACCCTGAATAAACAGTAACTCTGTACAGTTACACAGTGACCCTCACTCTGAATAAACAGTAACTCTGTACAGTTACACAGTGACCCTCACTCTGAATAAACAGTGACTATGTACAGTAACACACTGATCTCACGCTGAATAAACAGTGACTCTGTACAGTTACACAGTGATCTCACCCTGAATAAACAGTGACACTGTACAGTTACACAGTCGCCCTCACTCTGAATAAACAGTGACTCTGTACAGTTACACAATGATCTCACCCTGAATAAACAGTAACTCTGTACAGTTACACAGTGACCCTCACCCTGAATAAACAGTAACTCTGTACAGTAACACAGTGACTCTCACCCTGAATAAACAGTGACTCTGTACAGTTACACAGTGACCCTCACTCTGAATAAACAGTGACTCTGTACAGTTACATAGTGATCCTCACCCTGAATAAACAGTGACTCTGTACAGTTATACAGTGACCCTCACCCTGAATAAACAGTGACTCTGTACAGTTACAAAGTGAGTGACCCTCACCCAGAATAAACAGTAACTCTGTACAGTTACACTGACCCTCACTCTGAATAAACAGTAACTCTGTACAGTTACACAGTGAGTGACCCTCACCCTGAATAAACAGTGACTCTGTACAGTTATGCAGTGAGTGACCCTCACACTGAATAAAAAGTGATTCTGTACAGTTACACGGTGACCCTCACTCTGAATAAACAGTGATTCTGTACAGTTACACAGTGAGTGACCCTCACTCTGAATAAACAGTGACTCTGTACAGTTACACAGTGATCTCACCCTGAATAAACAGTAACTCTGTACAGTTACACAGTGACCCTCACCCTGAATAAACAGTGACTCTGTACAGTTACACAGTGAGTGACCCTCGCCCTGAATAAACAGTGACTCTGTACAGTTATACAGTGAGTGACTCTCACCCTGAATAAACAGTGACTCTGTACAGTTACACAGTGAGTGACCCTCACCCTGAATAAACAGTGACTCTGTACAGTTACACTATCACCCTCACCCTGAATAAACAGTGACTCTGTACAGTTACACAATGACCCTCAACCTGAATAAACAGTGACTCTGTACAGTTACACAGTGATCTCACCCTGAATAAACAGTGACTCTGTACAGTTACACAGTGACCCTCACTCTGAATAAACAGTGACTCTGTACAGTAACACAGTGATCTCACCCTGAATAAACAGTAACTCTGTACAGTTACACAGTGACCCTCACTCTGAATAAACAGTAACTCTGTACAGTTATACAATGAGTGACCCTCAGTCTGAATAAACAGTGACTCTGTACAGTTACACAGTGATCTCACCCTGAATAAATAGTGACTATGTACAGTTACACAGTGACCCTCACTCTGAATAAACAGTGACTCTGTACAGTTACACAGTGATCTCACCCTGAATAAACAGTGACTCTGTACAGTTACACAGGGACCCTCACCCTGAATAAACAGTGACTTTGTACAGTTACACAGTGATCTCACCCTGAATATACAGTGACTATGTACAGTTACACAGTGACCCTCACTCTGAATAAACAGTGACTCTGTACAGTTCCACAGTGATCTCACCCTGAATAAACAGTAACTCTGTACAGTTACACAGTGACCCTCACTCTGAATAAACAGTAACTCTGTACAGTTACACAGTGACCCTCACTCTGAATAAACAGTGACTATGTACAGTAACACACTGATCTCACGCTGAATAAACAGTGACTCTGTACAGTTACACAGTGATCTCACCCTGAATAAACAGTGACACTGTACAGTTACACAGTCGCCCTCACTCTGAATAAACAGTGACTCTGTACAGTTACACAATGATCTCACCCTGAATAAACAGTAACTCTGTACAGTTACACAGTGACCCTCACTCTGAATAAACAGTAACTCTGTACAGTTACACAGTGAGTGACCATCACTCTGAATAAACAGTGACTCTGTACAGTTACACAGTGATCTCACCCTGAATAAACAGTGACTCTGTACAGTTACACAGTGACCCTCACCCTGAATAAACAGTAACTCTGTACAGTAACACAGTGACTCTCACCCTGAATAAACAGTGACTCTGTACAGTTACACAGTGACCCTCACTCTGAATAAACAGTGACTCTGTACAGTTACATAGTGATCCTCACCCTGAATAAACAGTGACTCTGTACAGTTATACAGTGACCCTCACCCTGAATAAACAGTGACTCTGTACAGTTACAAAGTGAGTGACCCTCACCCAGAATAAACAGTAACTCTGTACAGTTACACTGACCCTCACTCTGAATAAACAGTAACTCTGTACAGTTACACAGTGAGTGACCCTCACCCTGAATAAACAGTGACTCTGTACAGTTATGCAGTGAGTGACCCTCACACTGAATAAAAAGTGATTCTGTACAGTTACACGGTGACCCTCACTCTGAATAAACAGTGATTCTGTACAGTTACACAGTGAGTGACCCTCACTCTGAATAAACAGTGACTCTGTACAGTTACGCAGTGACCCTCACCCTGAATAAACAGTGACTCTGTACAGATACACAGTGAGTGACCCTCACCCTAAATAAACAGTGACTCTGTACAGTTACACAATGACCCTCACCCTGAATAAACAGTGACTCTGTACAGTTACAGTGTCCCTCACCCTGAATAAACAGTGAATCTGTACAGTCATACAGTGACCCTCACTCTGAATAAACAGTGACTCTGTACAGTTACACAGTGATCTCACCCTGAATAAACAGTGACTCTGTACAGTTACAACGTGAGTGACCCTCACCCTGAATGAACACTGACTCTGCACAGTTATACAATGACCCTCACCCTAAATAAACAGTGACTCTGTACAGTTACAACGTGAGTGACCCTCACCCTGCATTAACAGTGACTCTGTACAGTTACACAATGACCCTCACCCTGAATAAACAGTGACTCTGTACAGTTACACAGTGACCCTCACTCTGAATAAACAGTGACTCTGTACAGTAACACAGTGATCTCACCCTGA